>NC_084520.1:310000-430000 GCF_024500385.1 Phyllopteryx taeniolatus
CCCTCTCCTGCCCTAAACTTTTACTGTTACGGCACCAATACTGACTTGTGAGAGGCAGCGTGTTGCTAGCTTTAATCAGATGAACTAATATCTATGTTTATATAGTTAAGTTCCGATAATTGAAGGTTTGTGGTAGGGCGGAAGTACACAATTTGTCCAAACTGGTGTTTTTGTTATTTCCGAACCGTAGACTAGGAGGAACTGTTTGATGACTCGCTCTGAGGACGTCCACTGCTGTGACAGCTCCCTCTTCTCTCGTATCTTTCCCTGCAGACTTCAAATCTATCACTTCAGCAGAAAGGTGTCTCCTGCTGGCTAGCAATCTTTCTAAGAAGTCCACACAATCAATAATAGTAGTAGTTCAACCTTTCAAACTCTTTGTATAAAGCCCAGTTTTGCTTTCTCTCCTCTGTCGTTTTGTTTAATAGAATGTCTTATGTACTTCTTTGAATGGACTTCTTTTGCGGTGTAAGCTAACCTCGTACTGGTTAGCTGCCATTGAAACGTGTCCCTGGCAATCGAAAGGGACAGTGTTTTGTGAAAAGTGGATTTCATGTTACAATTGTACAACAGTTAACAGTGAAGATTAATAACCTTCCTCACTAAAGTGAAAAGAAAAGGAAAAGCAGCAGCACAGTGGCGTGGTGGTTAGCATGCTAAGAGGTACCAGGTTTGAATCTCAGCCCAGGTTCTCCTTTGTGGAGTTTGCATGTTCTCCCCATGCTTGTGTGGGTTTTCTCCAGGCTTTGCGCCTTCCTCACACATTCCAAGATCATTTCGACCCTAATGAGGACGAGCGCTGTAGGAATGGATGGAATGTGCAAAGACTGTTTTATTGGATGCAAGGCTTTCATTTTGTATTGGTTAATGTGTGTATGTGCTTGTATGGTAGTGATTCATGTTTTGGTTACTTAGAATACCCTGTACAGTCCAATTTTTAGATTTATAATCCCTAAAAGGTCAAATGAAATGTATGAAGAATGAATAACTGTATCTTAATATCACAATTGAATGGGCTCTTCCTGGGATGATATCCAAAATGAATAACAAAAGTAGCATTTGAGCAAAATCCAAGTCTGGAACCCTTTTCATCCGAATATCCCAGAACCTGTTCAAACAACTCCAAATTAGTTCGAGAATAACTTCCCGGGAAATGGCAAACGTATTCATGAGAAGAATTATGGCTGGAAGGTCAGTTTGTGCTTCTCTGTTATTGCCACAAGGTTAGACGTGCTTCCGCCATGCTGTGACCTTCCCCAGGTTTGAGGGGATTTGAAGAAAGCCTCGTTGAAGAGGTTGTTTTGCCTCCGTTCATCCATGACTAATGGTGGAGCATTACTAATGCAAAGAACTTCCTCTGCTCTGTATCACATTGAAGCAGACCTTTGGTTGAATTCAATGATTGATTTAACACCGATCATCTTATCTAAACCAGGATCGGATCCAACGTAGAGTGTCTGAGCACAGCTGTTACACAACTTAGGGATTCATTTCAGATAGACGATAGAAGATACTGTGTGCGGTATGAACAGAGGTTTTGTGTCAGCTTCCGCCAACCTGGCAACCGGTTCATCATTTCACACCGATCTGTATTCCATATTTCCTTTGCCTTTTTATGGACTAAAAGTGTTTCGATGTATATCTGCATGTATAATATTTATTTTCCATTTTTTGCAGGTGAACACTTAGGTTACAGCATCTTATCTTTGGAGATGAATGTCACTCCCACCTGAATTATGCGTAAGAAAATAAATCAAGAAATAGAGTTTTTACACAGCGTGGACACATTGGCATGTGGACTTTCTACCGAGTGCACTCCTGTTTTAACGAGCCATGCAGCAGTTGATGTTCATTGTCAGCACACAGAGAGAGATGTTCAGCAGGCAGCATCCAAACTTAATGGGTGCCACACAAAATCATCGCTTTTGGGACATAATCCGCTGATGTCTAAAGCGAGCGGAATGCACATTTCTGCTCACACGCACCATCAATCATATGTCTGTCACATGAACTGTGAATTGCTGAGTATCGGCTATTTCGTCAAAGGAATCTCTCCAGGTACTCTTAAAAGAAAACATAGATTTGACTTGGGGAGACAGAATTCATTGATTTTCTGTCATTTAGAATGTCTCGATCCTTTTATTGATGCGCAGCGTGGCTAGAATGACCTAGCATCCAGGGACTGAGCTGCGTGAAGTGTTATATGCAAAATCATGCTCCCTGAGGAATAGATGTAGAAGAAGAAGAATCACCTTTTATCGGCATGAACATGCATGCATGCACGCACGCACAATTTATTCTCTGCATTTAACCCATCACAGTGATTTTTTTTCCAGCTCCCTGTAAGTTATAGAGCCTGTTAGCTAACTATCTGAATTCAGCAAGGGCATTTTGATATCAGGATTTTCCCACCTATCTGAGGCCATTTTGGTCTCCAAACAAAACTAAACAAAAATCCTGGATATGTAAAACAAAGATGCTTGTCATGTTCACAAGTGTGTTTACCGCTCTAGGAAGTATTTGTTTGGCGACATATCTGAATAATTTGAAGTTATGGAGTTAAATGTGTGACAATGAACGAGAGCGGATCCCTCGAACCTCTTTAAAGTCTGTGAGGTGTGTCATACATATACATCACACTTTAACAGCACACTAGGAAAGAATTTTCCCCTTACATGTTAAATATGTAAGGGATAATGTATAGTTTAGAGGTTGTTTATAACCAAACAGCTTTTGGTGTCCCATAATGCAGCATTTCACTGAGCCTGGAGACACAATGCATTTTCGGGCAGCTGATTATGTGCAAAAACCTCCCCACCACATATTCAGAAATTCTTGATAATCTAGTTGACATCCGGGAAGGTCTCCCATACTGTACAGAGTGAAGATCACATACTCAATTTCACATCACACTGAGTATCTAGTTGACATCCGGGAATTTCGCGCATACAGTACAGCGTGAACATCACATATTCAATTTCACATCATTCTTAGTATGTTGGCATGACATTCCGAACACAGCCATAGAGGGGAAATACATTCCCGCTGGGTGGCTGCAAAAGGGACTTACGACCCATCGTGGCTGCCGTCAAAAGACTACAAAACCCATCGCCAACAGGTCAGTCGGGGTGAAGGTTGCTGTCCAGCTAAAGCACGCGAGCCGATTGCGCTGGTGAGACCAGCAGCAGAGAAAGAGACAGAGACAGAGAAGTGAGCGGGTTTTGTTTTTTCCTCTGTCGATATGAGGGTCTAAGGTCAGACGATGCTTTGATGCTGTGTAAGCCCCTTTGAGACTATCCATCCATCCATTTTCTGTCGCGCTTCTCCTCACTAGGGTCACGGGCGTGCTGGAGCCTATCCCAGCTGTCATCGGGCAGGAGGCGGGTTACACCCTGAACCGGTTGCCAGCCAATCGCAGGGCACATACAAACAAGCAACCATTCACACTCACATTCATACCTACGGGCAATTTAGAGTCGTCAATTAACCTAGCATGTGGGAGGAAACCGGAGTACCCGGAGAAGACCCACACAGGCACGGGGAGAACATGCAAACTCCACACAGGCAGTGATAAAGTACAATATATCGAATGTGGAGCCTCAAAACACTATACAAGGTCGCAGTTTTCCATTCCAGTCTGGTTTGACCTCAGAGTGTGGCAGGCCTTACGCTTTGCCATAGTGGACTGTCATTTTTTGGGCTCCATAGTAATTACTATACATACCATTATGTTTGGAGTTGTACAATGTAAACTGTCAGAGGGACGGGGAAACTCGGAGAAGACCACACCCATCAGCTTGAATCTAATCTACAATATTGACCCATAAAATGGGTTTAAAAATCATATATTAATATAAAATAACCCCAACTTTGTACTCTTTCCTCACAGGTCAAGCCTACAGAGTGACTGTTTAAACTTTAGTCTTGGCAAATCAACTGCTTATGGTTCAAATCACATTTCATGCTGCTTTGCTTTCATGCTTGTCTCCAAAGTGTTCCCTGTCAGTTGACCGTCTGTTGTCGTACTCGAGCGGCTCCGACTACCGGAGACAAATTCCTTGTGTGTTTTGGACATACTTGGCAAAGAAAGATGATTCTGATTCTGATTCTGATTGGAGTCAAATCAAGACAAACAGTTCTCAAAATCTCGCAGCTGCGTTTGTAAAGTTGACACACTGACAGACATCAAGCCATCCATTTGGAATAATTCGGCAGAGTTCGTCAAATATCAAAGCACAAATTTTCTTTTGGTTAAACATCAAATGTGAGTTCAGGGTTCAGCTTTGGAGTTCCTTTCGATGCCAGCAGGTGTCGCCTTGTCCCAGCAATTGTTCCTATTCAAAGACAGATGTCAGCAATGAATCACTGACGTTAAAGACTACACTCTTTTACTCTTCTGAGACGAGCCAGCAAAGGTATAGTTATTTAACCTCATCGTCATGCCTGTGTACCTTGCACACACAAAAATTGTTGTGAAAGAACTGGTATAGATGGGCAGTGTGAAAGCCGCAGTTGATTGAACAGGTGAAACAAGGTGCATGTGCACACGCCTCAAATGGAGTTGTAATAACAATGCAATAAAGAAACAGAGAAGAGCATATCAGGCAGTGATAACACTGAAGTAAACAAACAGAGGTTCAAATAGCAGGTAACATCTGCTTTCCTCTACCGGCTCGATGAGTGCTCGCATTGACAGGCGCTGTCCGATCTGGCTGCTGACAACGCACTCAGTTCGAGCCCCCTGAATTTGATGAGCAGCTCTGATAAGCTGAGACAAAGTCATTGATCACAGTCTGACATTTGACTTGCAATAACTCTCTTGTCATTTGACTTCGGCAGGTTTTCCAGTCTCATAAGAAATATAGCATTTACTGTATCTTCTCAAGTTGGTGCTTCTCTCCCAGCTAAAATTGTGCCAGTGTTTTGTAGTTTCTTTTGGTCCAAAGCTGCTCTCGCTGGTATAACCCCTGTTGGATTCATCTGCCTTTGGCATACCCACTCTGTCACAGTCTCGCTATATGGGATGTTTTTCCTCCTCCCAGTCCCAATGACTTTTCCCTCTTAGAACTCCCATCTTCAGTGTAATTGGTGAGTGTGCCCCGCCACCTGAGACCCGCAATAACATTCGGGAAAAACAAGAGCGGTTGATGAGATTCTTCACACAAACATCTCGTTTGAAAGTAGGTCACCGAACCTTAGTTCTCTCATGCACATAATCGGATTGATAAAGGTTGTGTATTCAGTAATTTTGTGGATAATATTTCATCACATGGGCAAATACTACATTGTAATTCCACCGTGTGAAGATATTTCAAAATTGAAAATGATTTTCACGGCGATGCGATGGCTGACCGGTTAACCCGACCGCCACACAGTTCAATTCAAACGAGGTCATTGATGAGTGATCACATGTCAGAGTTGATCGCAGCAGTAAGTGCATCTGCATAACAAAAGCGCATCTTTCATACTACACCGGGAACCCACGCACACCCTCGAATTAATCTGAGCGACTGTTTTCCTGCCGTATTAGGTGCTGCTGCTTTGGTTAGCAACTGAGTGAGCGCCAGATCAAACGGACTCAACAGTGAACAAAGGTGATTATTTGCGAAGCGGCACTTATTTCTAAGAGGACAAATCAATGAAATAGCACGAGACCACTTCATCAGTAGTCAGGATTCAGATTAGGGTCTTTCCAAAGACTAGATTCGATTCCTCATTGTCTGCAGGATAACTCCAACCTTGACCCTCCAAGTCCTTCCAGATGAACCCCAAGATTGTCTGTATAGAAAATAATGATGGCTAATCTCTATCATGTGTCTTATTTCAGTATTTCATATAGGGAAAATAAATACAAAATTGTGCAGAATTCTTTTGAGCTTTGGAGGTTCCACTGTACTTTTATGCCAAGGCAGTCACAGAATATAAAATGCAACATGTCAATCATCATTAAACAGATGAAGCAGTTTCTAGTTCTGCAATTATGTTGATGAATAACATTCATCGTCATTCTTCCCAAGACATTTCCCACATAGTTTGTTTGCCTCCGTATACGTCTGGGGAAACTGTCATGATATTAGTTGAGTGGAAACCTGCTATTTTAGAATTGTTACATGGAAATTGTGGGGAGTTGGACGCTATATGACTGTGCCTCAAAGCTGGGATTTCTAGGGCCAATAATAAACTCATCAAATGAGTTTTGGATTCCTTCATTCGTGGCTTTGTACTCTGATAGCCCGAAGGCTTCACGTTTTTGAACTGAAGCTCCGAGAGCTAAAAAGGAGTACCGACTCCCACAAAGTGCATCAGAGGAAGCCTGTAAAGCATCGCAACGCAGCCTATTGAGTGGCTAGAGATGCACTTTGGACATTGTTGTCCGTAAATCACACTTAAAGTCGAATTTCCGAGTTTCCGCTTCGGGTGAGTTTATCAGCAAGCCATGGTAACTTGAAGCCACCAATGGATACTGCACAATATTGGACTCTTGTTGCTGATAGTTACTGTATGTGCCACACACATGGCACCTACGCAAAAACGTCCATTTCAT
The DNA here is from genome assembly GCF_024500385.1 of Phyllopteryx taeniolatus. Classification (NCBI taxonomy): domain Eukaryota; kingdom Metazoa; phylum Chordata; class Actinopteri; order Syngnathiformes; family Syngnathidae; genus Phyllopteryx; species Phyllopteryx taeniolatus. The sequence continues at coordinate 316,545 of NC_084520.1, forward strand.
CAAATGATTACAATTATGACATTGTAGTCACTCATCACCAGCTAGCGGAGCGAGCGTCATCGTCATCGCTGCATGGATGAGATGATTTGACGAGGGTCTCGAGGGTCTCGCGTTGCAGGTCAGATGGGAGGATGTGGCTACCTGAGCAAGGCGCTGGAAAGACAATTTTGGGTGAAGGTCTTTTCTTTTTTTATTTCACTCATTGAAAAGTGATTTGAACCTTTTTTGATTGTAGCAATAATAACGTGTAGTAATGTCACTTTTTTTGCCTGCAATATTGATGGTGATTGGCACTGATGTTAAAATGTTCCAACATTGACATTATATCACAAATGTGCTTTGTCAGCGCTTAGAAAGGATATAGATAGTAGTTTAGCTTCTTTATTCATTTACTTCACGGTGAAAATATTGATAGTATGATGTATTGCATCGGTCTCTCACATTGTACAATATAGATTGACCTGTTTTGTATTTTATAAGTCGACTACCTGTTTTCAGGTGGCGCACTCATGTACTTCCTGCTTTTCATCCAAATATTTCCTGAAATTATGACTTGACTATGGCGTTAGCTGTGTGAGACTTACACACCAATTTGGGAATAGAACTTTGTTGTAAACCGAGGCCCCCCTGTCAAGGCCACAGATTTTTTGGAAATTGCCATTTCAGTTTTTGAGTGGGTTTTAAAAACTTTTCGGGGGGGAAAATACTTCCGTAGAAATTGCTTGGTTCTGAAGGGAATAGCCTAAGATGATGCCAAAGCACCCATGATTAAGCATCTCCTAATCGAATTTTCTTTACCATGCATCAGAGTCTTCAGGATATTGTGCGACATTTTTGCACAGAGACAGTAAGGTTGGTGAGGTTGGAGGTGGCAGATTGGTGTGGGCAAAGGTCTCATTCAGTCACAGACCTGCAATTGCCCTCCCTTCACTTCAAAACAATAGGTCACAGCAGCTCAACGGTGATATTGCATCGCGTATACTATCATTTACGTCAGGCTAACACGCTGGACGACTGGTTAGCACATCTGCCTCACAGTTCTGGGGACCCGGGTCCAAATCCGGCCTCGCCTGTGTGGAGTTTGCATGTTCTCCCCGTGCCTGCGTGGCTTTTCTCCGGGTACTCCGCTTTCCTCTCACATCCCAAAAACATGCGTGCTAGGTTCATTGAAGACTCTAAATTGCCCGTAGGTGTGACTGTGAGTGCGAATGGTCTTTTTTTTTTTTTTTTACATGTGCCCTGCGACTGGCTGGCGACCGGTTCAGGGTGTACCCCGCCTCTCTCCCGAACATAGCTGGGATGGGCTGCGGCACGCCCGCGACCCGTGTGAGGGTAACCGCTACGGAAAATGAAAGAACAACACGTGGCTCACCAAAAAGGCACAGCCGACTTTTCGATGGCTGCCTCATCTGTCAGTTTGTCAATTCTTTACTCAGTCGTCAGAGGTTTTCCACTTTCCAAAAACATACTCAATGCAAATCTGTGTTTACCGCCATGCAGATGGCAATATTTTTGAAGCAAAAATATTTTCGTCAAAGTGCGATTGGTGATCAAACTTGCAGGCATCCTGGTAGCCAGCCCGAGCACAGACTCAGCTTGTTGCTGTCACCGCCGGTATCTGTTAGCTGCCTGCCAGCACTCGGTGGGAATTCTAATAAGAGTTGCGAAGTTGAGAAATATCAACAGGAGCAGTGGCGTCGTTAATAGTTTTTATTATTATTTATTTTTAAACCCAACAAATTCTTAAATAAGCAGGGATAAGCGAACACTAAGCTATTTTGGGATTGGTTCCCCCGCCCCCAAAAGAAGGGAAATCAATCAAATATGCTGTATATGAAAAAAATCTAATCTGCGGATGGGTGAATCCACGAGTTCCATACTGCGAGTATGCAGGGGTCCACTGTAATAAACAGGCCAGCTGGTAGTAGCATGGGACTTTCTGCTGTTAGCTGGGGGCTAAAGCTAACTGTTACGACCCAAAGTGAAGAAGACTTGCAATACTTTCTTGAAAAACTCTTGTCATGTTTCAAGTCTATCATTCATTCTTTTGGTCACACTGCTTTTAGTCAGCCCTGTGTTGCGACGCTCATGGTTTACATTGTGAGGCAACACCGTACCATCGTTCGCCGAGCTTGTCATTGTGAAGCCGTTGGCGTAAAAGATGAACGATGTTCTCGAGTGACCTTGATGCATTAGTTCACACCATAAAACACGAGCCGAGCTCATTCGCTTAGAGTTGTAATCGGGAGCCGATAATAATCATAAGAAGAAGAAGAAGAAAGAAAAAGCATATTGACCTGTAAGAATCAGTACGGATGAAGAGAGAGAGGGAGTCACAAGGAAGTGACATCTACTGCAAAAGTGAGTGAAAATGAGCTAAAACAAGTTAGTTTCTACATGTGGAGTCTTATTTGAATTGTAATCAGATTAGACTAGAAATCAGACAAATATTCTTAAGAGTTTGCTTTTTATTTTTTGCAGTGTTCATACTAGGATTGACAAGCATGATATCAAACTTTGCAAGCACACAAATAAACATGCATATGATTCTTTTTTTTTTTTTTACTTTCTCATTTTCTTGGAACAAGATGAGGTAACCAAAAGCTCATTGAACACAGGCTGTTAGGTGGTGTCCTGTACTGCTATAGTTGGACTGTATATCGTGGAAAATTGTCCAAGCAGAGGCATAGTTAAGAGGCCAAAGTAGTCCAGCGTGACAGAATGAAGGTAGCTTGAGTGCAAATCTCATAAGAATAAAACATTTGACACAAATGCTTTGCTTTATTGCTCGGTGAATGTGAACCACGACGTGCGTAATACACTGCAGGTACTTAACAAGCGTATACGGCCATTCTCTCTCGTGAGGATGTGATGATGTCAATGAATGCATTCGAGTCGAGAGTTGCCAACACGAGGTCTGTTAGCTACAGCTCAGTTGAATTCAGCTGATGCATACAACCGGCTGTCCACACACAGACAGACAGACAGAGAGAGACAGAGAGAGAGAGTTTCTTGCCTTCCCTTTACGTTCTGAAACATTTCAGTCCGTGGAAACCTTGAATAAAACAAAGCACAGCGGGCAATCGGCTTTGAAAATCTCATTGCGATGGGAATTAGCTTCAAAAGATTTTGAAGTCATTCGCAAAATCTGCCTGGTCTTTGGAATAATGAGAGGAAAATGACCACAAGATGACAACACAATGGGATGACGTTCATATTAAATTTCACCATTCAAATGATTTCACAAGGCGCTAATATTGCTTGCTCAGACATGATTTCAACGAGCGTATATAAAAGTGCAATTGTCATCATCTCTTATTATTTCCTCATGCGCGGAGTGCGACTGCGGCAGATGAGAATTGAGCCTGATTATCCATCACTTCTAATTGGAAGCCATATCTCAAAACATTTCTGCAACCTTTTCTGAATTGTGATTACAGCACATTGTCGGTCGTGATAACACATTACAGAGATGCTGCAAAGTGCAAATAAGCTCAAATAATAATAATAATAATAGTGATTTATGATCTAAGTATCATAAAAAAATGACAAAACAAACCAATTTCAAGACAAGTCTCGTATCAGCAACGTGTATTCATTTTACAAAAAATAACAAAGGTGAACCCCACATTTGTAATGAGTGTGGCGCATGCATGCTATGATTTATTATGCCGGTTCTGCTGTCCACATTGGAAACAGGATGATCTCTCGGAATATACGTGTTTTTGTTTGTACGTCGTCAAGCCAACCGGTGGAGGTGGATTCCAGAAAATGCATGCTTTTTCACGGTTGAGCAGCGTCAGAATGCTTATTAGCAACTCTGTGTCTGAGACACCATGTCTCACTGCACCTTTCCGATACCACTGCAGTACATACCAAGAATAACTAGACTGTCACGCGGTACCATAGCAACAAATCAAAAATGAGTTCATGAGACATGCAAGTTATTCGTCCAATCCAACTTTAAAGTTCGATGTAGGATAGCACAAAGCTAATGAGGCAGTGATTGACGTACTTCATGCCAAGCTAGAGCAGTGATCTAGAGCAACCTTGAAAAGGGGGCCAAGGCACATACTTTACAAATTGGGTTTTCACCCTTAATATTACGAGGAATGTTAACGCCAATTCATTTGCTTTTAATAACCGTAAAGACATGGCCCGCTGAATTTCCTTTTGAAAATCAATCATATAATATAAATAGAATAGAATAGAATAGAATAAAGTCATATTTTTCAAACTTTGAAAATGTCTTTATCGTCAGTTTTACGATTTGGAACATCGTTTCTGAAGATAGGTAATGATGTTTTTTTTCTCCTCTTGCTGAATTGTTTTCTCCTGGAAACAAACACAAATGCATCTTCGTGTCTTCAGAGCTCCTTTGTTGGTTCTTTTGCAAAATGAAATAGCTTCGTCACTCAAGCTGCCTTTACCGTTAATGCCACTGGGGAGAGCATCGCTATGTCGTTGCAATACACCACGGGGGTGCGTGAGCTGAAGTGCCAGGATGAGGCGGCCGTTTTGCATTCACACGATAGCAGACGGCCAAAAAAAATATGCAGGAATTTGTGGAACCGTTGTCTTGACCATTATTCCTGTCGTATAAAGACAAGAGTGTACTGAGTAGTTGGGATGATGTGTGAAGATTTTGAAGCTGTTATTGCATTTTTTGTCTTTACCGTTATAAAAAGCGTATGTCAACCATTTCTTTCGCGAAGAAAAATGGCCTTTACTATGAATGCTTAAAATGTTGAATCATCATTAACTTTAGGAAAATACTGGCCGTTTCAGCATGGGAGACATTTACCCATAAAAAAGTGTCTTTACCATTATCGATCAAATGATATGAAAATGACCGCTACATTTCCTATGGGAAAATAGGGTTCAAAATGTGAACCGATGAGACGATGTGCATTGTGTGAGACCTCAGAGCTTCCACTGTTTGTGCTTATCTTATTTGATAAGGATAACATCCATTCCATTCCATTTTTTTTTTTTTTTTTTTATCTCGAAGTAAGCACACTCTGCACCCTTTACAGCCGACACTTTATCACCTGAGCCCACAGTACAAGATATTTATCACGGCCTCCGTTTCACACCTTACCGAGATTCAGAAATGCGGGAACGAGGAGACATTGCGGACTTTTATCAGACCTCCTTTCCCGAGGTTAGAAGATGTGACACGAGTCTATCTTTGCATTCCTCTTGGAGCGATTTTTTTCTAATCTGCTTTGTGAGGTAGCGAACGAGTCGAAAGGAAAGCACCCGAAGCAAGCGACGTTTGTGTGTGTGTCTCAAATGGAGAGGTGACAATTCAAACGAAATGGGAGGGCAAGGTAGAACCAATGACGACTTTGAATTTCACGGGGAAAACATTTGCAGTTCCTGGAAAAATGTCATTTCAAGTATAACCCCTGCCCACGCCCCCCAAGCCCATACCCCGCATACCAGAGGTGGGACTAAGTCACATACAGTATGTGCAAGTCTCAAGCAAGTCCCAAGGCACTGTGGGAAAAAAATCCAAATCAAAATAATCCAGCAAGCCGCTAAATGTCCAGCAAGTCGTGTCGAGTCATGACTTGGTTTAAGCAGGTCGCAGGTCGCAGGTCAAGTCATACAATCTTGCTCCAGTCGCAACACATATTGGAGTGCTAAGAAAATGTGTTTTCTCAATTTTTCCCCCTCAGAAATCATAACACTAAAGTATTTGCACCCTTTAAAGTTCAATGAACAACAACTGAGATTATGATTGATTGAATTGATTGCACTGAATTGAGTTGTATTTTATACTCACTTGAACTGAACTTCATCTTTGAGCAAAACATGCTGCGTACTTTATGATGACATCCTTGTAACTCCGATGCTTAAGAGAACACAATTAAGCAAAAGCCAAGACTTTTTTTTTCTGTTGGTCAAATAGAATGAAATGTGTACCTCATGGGCTAAAGGAGAATGAAAGAGAATGTCTTCTTCCGCTTATCTGAGGTCGGGTCGCGGGGGCAGTAGCTTTAGCAGGGACGCCCAGACTTCCTTCTCCCCAGCCGCTTCACCCGGCTCTTCCGAGGCGTTCCCGGGCATCCGAATCAGATGCCCGAGCCACCTCATCTGGCTCCTCTCAATGCTCCTCTTGTTCTTCCGGTCACAACCCACAGCTCGTGACCATAGGTGAGGGTAGGAACGGTGACAAAGGGCAGCCTTGGCGGAGTCCAATGCTCACCGGAAACTAGTCCGACTGGCAATGCGGACCAAACTCTGATACCAGTTGAACAGGGACCGAACAGGCCGTATCAGGGGGTTCAGTACCCCGTACTCTCGAAGCACCCCCCACGGGACCCCCCGAGGGACACGGTCGAACTCCCTTGTACCCTCGAGGACCCTGCCGAGGGGGTAGAGCTGGTCCACTGTTCCACGGCCAGGACGAAAACCACACTGCTCCTCCTGAATGTGAGATTCGACTTCCCGACGGACCCTCTTCTCCAGCACCCCTGAATAGACCTTACCACGGAGGCTGAGGAGTGTGATCCCCCTGTAGTTGGAGCACAACCTCCGGTCCCCCTTCTTAAAAAGGGGGACCACCACCCCAGTCTGCCAATCCAGAGGCACTGTCCCCGATGTCCACATGATGTTGCAGAGGCGTGTTAACCAGGACAGCCCCACGACATCCAGAGCCTTTAGGAACTCGGGGCGAATCTCCTCCACCCGCGTGGCCTTGCCACCAAGGAGCTTTTTAACCACCTCGGTGAGCTCGACCCCAGAGATAGGAGAGCCCACCTCAGAGAACCCAGACTCCGCTTCCTCATGGGAAGACGTTTCGGTGGCTTTGAGGAGGTCTTCGAAGTATTCTCCCCACCGACTCACAACGTCCCGAGTTGAGGTCAGCAGCGCCCCATCCCCACTATACACAGGGTTGATGGTGCACTGCCTCCCCCTCCTGAGATGCCGGATGGTAGACCAGAATTCCCTCAAAGCCGTCAGGAAGTCGTTCTCCATGGCCTCACCGAACTCCTCCCATGCCCGAGTTTTTGCTTCAGCGACCTCCAAAGCCGCATTCCGCTTGGCCAGCCGGTACCCATCAGCTGCCTCAGGAGTCCCACAGGCCAAAAAGGCCCGATAGGACTCCTTCTTCAGCTTGACGGCATCCGTCACCGTTGGTGTCCACCAACGGGTTCGGGGATTGCCGCCACGACAGGCACAGACTACCTTACGGCCACAACTCCAGTTAGCCGCCTCGGCAATGGAGGAGCGGAACATGATCTCCCCCGAGACGTGGGTGAAGTTCTGCCGGAGGTGGGAGTTGAAACTCCTTCTGACAGGGGATTCTGACATGCCGCAAGTCCGATGACGATGTCACCTTATCGTGGTGGAGGGGTTTGTGTGTCCCAATGATCCTAGGAGCTAAGTTGTCTTGGGGCTTCACGCCCCTGGTAGGGTCACCCATGGAAAACTGGTCCGAACTGAGGGACCAGACAAAGCACAGCTCCAAAAACCCCTATGAATAAATCAATTAAATGGATCTGGGTTTCCTTCGCCCGGACGTGGGTCACCGGGGCCCCCCTCTGGAGCCAGGCCCGGAGGTGGAGCTCGAAGGCGAGCGCTTGGTGGCCGGGCCTGCACCCATGGGACCCGGCCGAGCACAGCCCTAAAGGGTAACGCGGGTCCCCCTTCCCATGGGCTCACCACCTGTGGGAGGGGCCATAGGGGTCGGGTGAAAGAGAATGAATTCTTTAAAAATCAGACAATATGATTTTCTGGATTTTTGTCTTCTCATTTTGTCTCTCATAGGTGAGGTATACCCATGGTGAAAATGACAGGCCTCTCTCATCTTTTTAAGGGGGAGAACTTGCACAATTGGTGGCCAACTAAATACTTTTTTGCCCCACTGTATAAACAAACAACCGTTCACACTCACGCTTGCCCACTTGAATTAAAAAACTCAGTGGGATTTGCTTATTTATTTGGAAGCACTGACTCTGGTCAATGGACAATTATCCTTACATTAAGGGTTATTTTTCACATGCTGTGGTCTCAATTTTAAAAACAGAGTGCAGACGGAGCCGACAAAACAGATGGTGAAACTTCAATAAACACGTTCGGTAGTGTGAAAATTATATTCACACGTAGCTACTCACAATTTGTACTTTCTGATCGTAGAAAGCACTTTTGTCAACATTTTTGTTGCCGTGATCGTAATGGCCTCAATGGCCCTGCTGCCATTCTGTCAACCAATCAGCGCTCCTTCTCCAGCTCTTCATGCCCAAGGTCATTGTCAAGTCCCGGCCCCGCCTGTGGGCAGTTTGCATGTTCTCCCCGTGCCTGCGTGGGTTTTCTCCGGGTACTCCGGTTTCCTCCCACGTCCCCAAAACATGCATGCTAGGTTCATTGAAGACTCTAAATTGCCCGTTGGTGTGAATGTGAGCGCGAATGATTGTTTGTTTCTATGTGCCCTGCGATTGGCTGGCGACGGGTTCAGGGTGTACCCCACCTCTCGCCCGAGGATAGCCGGGATAGGGTCCAGCAGGCCCGCGACCCTTGTGCGGGGAATGGATGGATTGGATTTTCCCTTTCATATATCTGGGCAACAGCACTGCATAGGCCCTTTTGAAGTCCACTTCACACAGCTCTGAGGAACTTATCGCCTTAGCTTTTGTCGGCATTCGGCGCTGCATATAAAAGACTGGATTTTAATTTGCTCAAAGTATTTTATGGTGTCATTAATAATGGAGGTGCTGTGCGATGGAGAGCAGTTCCTTTCTTCTTTCTGTCTCGGCCAGTCTTTGAAACCGCTTACATAATGCTGTCTGCGGCTATGAGTGAACAGCCCGGTGCCTCAGTGATGCCGAAGATGTGCTTAGACTCCAGAAAGGACGGCTTCCTGACAACATCGCCTGTTGTTAAAGACGTCCCTCCTCGGTCCGCTGACCTTGAAGGAGTGATAAACTCTGTCACTGGATTAGAGCCCAAATGCGGATGGGGACATTTTTACAGGCACATTTACCGTGAGCTGGTGTTTAACAAGGGACTGAATCACATGATGTCGTATGCTTTCTGGGAAACATATTCACTTAGGCTTTGGGAAGAAAAACCGAAATGTCACTGATTTTGAACTTACGGGAGAAAACATGATTTGTATGAGAGCGTGAATTTTTTAGGTGGCACGGTGGACGACTGGTTAGCTCCAGCCTATCCCCGACCCTAGTGAGGATAAGCGGGGTAGAAAAGAAAATGATTGGATGGATGTGCATTTTTAATTGGAAGTTTGATCATGACGAGAGCTTTGTAAAATTACCTCTGCCGAGAAGTGTGTGAATTGATTCTTTTTCCGTTCCACTTTATCGTCACTAGGGTCGCGGGCGTGCTAGAGGCTATCCCAGCTATCTTTTGGAGAGAGGTGGAGTACACCCAGAACTGGTCGCCAGCCAATCACCGGGCAAATATAAACAAACAACCGTATGCACTCCCATTCGCACGTACAGGCAATTTAGAGTCTTCAATGAACCTAGCATGCACGTTTTTGGGATGTGGGAGGAAACCGAAGTACCCGGAAAAAACCCACGCAGGCACGGGGAGAACATGCAAACTCCACACAGGTGAGGCCGGATTTGAACCGGATTTAAGTTTTAACCCCTGCAGCACGACGTGGTTCCACCATTGTATTACTGACCCCTTTTGGGCCACCATCTTTTTCACTGTGCAGTGGAGAAGTGTGTCAAAACAAGTCCAAGTCAGTTTATGTAACATTCCACTTCACATTGGTTTGTGACCTCACCATCACGCAGACCCTTTAGGTACAACCACAATGCAAACATCAGTCTCGGCTCGGTTAATATTGCTCGACAAAGCCCCCAAATTCCGATTCGGTCCCTATATTTTACTGTTTAGTCACATGTACGTTTCAGTTTAGCCAACATAACTTTTACATTTACTGCACAACATAAAGAAAACGCATGCACTACGTGTGTCGACAAAAAACAATTATTAAATCGTACAAATCTTACCTATATTATCATAGTATTACATGTCATTTTGTCGGCATGGACTTCCTCTTTCCCTCATAGTTTTAAATGGCATTTGCTCTCATTATTTAATGGTCTGTGGACATCTAAAGCACCATCTGGGGTCTCAAACTCAACTTATCCAGGGGCCGCTGGAGATAACGTCTGCTTGAGTCTGGCCTGCATCAAGTACAAAAACAACATTCCGCTTCCCACTTTTCCTCACATTGGCTGTGCTCGTCGCCAACCTCTCTCTCCACGGATGGTTTTGAGAAAGACGTGACCGGGATTGGCTGACAGGATATACGTTTCTTCCAATTGGTGTCACTTCAGAATTCCGTTTCAACCGAGTGACTGTCGCTCTCTCACTTTGTCTAACTTGTTGGCAGCTGCTGAAAGCTGTCATTAGCCTGAGCTATGGTCTTATAAATGAGGGGGGGAAACATAAAACGCCCAGGGCAACAGCTCTGAGATAAGAGATGCAGATAAAAAATGCGAAGGCCGCAAAATATCATCCCCCGGGCATCAATTGGGCCCTGGGCCATGAGTTTGAGACCACTGTTTTGGGGAGATGTCGGTTTGTATGCGACGTCATCGATTGGCATTTTGTTAGTGTCGGGCTCACAGTGAGCTTTCCGTTTACTCAGCAGTCACGTTGGCAGATATCGGGTTGAGATGGGAATGTTTCCAGTCTGACGATATCCAAGCCTTCGAAGACGGAAATAACAGGGCCTCCGATCTGGGAGACTTCAAACCGAGCACGGTTGACAGGGACTCTTAAATGGGTTAGTGTATGGGGTCACTAAGCGAATGGAAGAGAGGGGCGCCAAATGAACGGGGACGGGAGGTACGGGCCCCGGGTCGTCGTGGTAACGAAAGCCAGACTTGCCGTTCGCCCAGCAGTATACGCCCAGTGAGGTGAAGTCAACAGTAATTATTTGCATGAGACAAGCGCTGGCCAATTTCAGCAAGACAAGAAATATGGTGTGTGCAGCTCTCCCTCAGCTCAAGGAAGAGGCGAAATCTTTTCACTTTATTTGCAGCTTGGCACTATCATAAGCCGTGTGCAGTCATATAGCTAATTACAGATGAAGACCATATCAGTTACACCATCAGGTCTTTTTTTGAAACCCAAAGAACAATGAGCTTGCTCCGCTTGCCAAGACTTCAAGAGAGAGATTTCAGATCTGTTTCCGCTTTCTTTAGCTTCGGTCTGTCCAGGACCTTGTCTTGAGATTCAGGACTTGGGCTGCTTTGCTTTGTGTTTTGTCCTCAAGGTCCTATTTCCAAAGTTTCAAAGGCAATAATTTCTCCCCGGTACCTTTAAATCTTTGTGATTTACTATGCTAATAAAACTTTGTGACATCGAGACGATTGCCGAAGAGTGTATGTCATTCACTCTGCCCAGATTTTGCCATCCATAATTTGCGGCATTTCAAGTGTATTTCTCGTTCTTTTGCGTGTTTTGATGAAAGCATGTCACGGACATTAAGGACACCAAGGAACTGTTTTGAAGTGCATAATATGGAATGCACAATATCAGAAGTGTCATTTACGGGGGGAAGACGGGGGACATATCCCCTGCACTTTTTCAGCGGGCATTTCTTTACCATCCAAAAACAACGTTACACAATAATAAACAGAGACACGACAAGCACGGTGACCTCGCGGAAAATGCCAGCCAGACAACTATTGTGTTGGAGAACCACAAAAACGTCAAAGATTTCCATTGACATGCAACAATAGGCTACAACACGCATGCCAGGAAGTCCACGTCCACTTCTCCTGGTCCGCAAAAGGCGGAACTAATGTGCATCGCGAGAGGCGATCAGAACCGGGAAACAGTTACTACAAACAATAAAGGGAAGACTCGTAGTCCAAAATTGTTGTTGGCCAACTTTATGAAGGATCAAAGCAGCCTGTCAGAACAGATGTTAATAGCAGTTTGAGTTGATTGGAGGCTTCTAGCTAAGGTTAGTAAATGTCACCACAACACAAAACCAAGCAAGCCAACAACAAGATAGCCTATAATCTAATGTTATTTATTGTATCTCCTGCAGTGTATTCCCAACCAGTGTGCCGTGGGACATTCGTGTGCCATGAGCAATCTTCAGGTGTATCGTGGGAAATTATCACATTTTACTTAACTGCTCAAAACATTATTCATTTACAGGAAATACTGTATATTTGTTCTTCCATTTATGCCAGTGATGCATAGTAACAGACAGAACAAATAAATGCTCTTCTATGAGATGGCAGGAAGTACAGTAATTACTGTTTGTTGTTGTGCCATGAGAGTTTTCAACTGTAAAATAGGTGCCTTCGCTCCATAAAGTTTGGAAATCACTGATCTACTTGGATGCGGAAAAGTTGTATATTCCTCCCCATTGCTCTTTGTTGCCTTTAAAAATGGGAATAGGTGAGCCATTAAAGAGGTTTAGATTCAGCTGATTTGCAGTCTTTGCCGCTGGTCAGGATAATGGTCAGCATAATTTGCCAATTATGGCGGGAGGGCTAAGGGTACTGGTTAGAAACAGGCTTGAGCAGAGATTGGGGAAGCTTCAATTATACAGAAGTGGAATTGATGACTTTAGTGATAGGAAAGGGAGCAATGAAGCGCGGTGTGAGCCAGCAGCTCCCGATTTCCGACGTCATAATTACGTTCAGACGGAGCGAGGTGACTGGAATAAAAAGGCACAGGGATGTAATTTTTGTGATTCGGGGTCCTTCTGGGAGAGGACGGCGCCAGCCCCAGTGTCAGAGGCATCAACTTCCACAATGAACTGGAGAGAGGGGTCAGGGTGTCTCGGGATGGGGGCACTGGTGAATAGTTCCTTCAGGCGCTTGAAGGCTTGGGATGTAGCAGGGGTCCACTAGAATGGAGAGCTGGTGGAGACGCTGCAGGACTTGGCGGACATGATGGGGATGTTTTTCGGGAGAGCGGGAGAAGATGAGGATGTCATCTAAATAGAAAAAGATGAACCGGGTCAGCATATCACGGAGGACGTGTTTGATGAAGGTTTGGAACACAACGGGGGCGTTGGTTAACCCAAAGGGCATGACAAGATACTAAAAATTTCCAAGGGGTGTATTCGTCCCGCCCTCCTTGAGCCGCCACCTTGTCGTGGTGGAGGGGTTTGTGTGTCCCAGTGATCCTAGGTGCTAAGTTGTCTGGGGCTTTATGCCCCTGTCAGGGTCACTCATGACAAACAGGTCCTCGGTGAGGGACCAGACAAAGCATGGCTCAAAGACCCCTAATGAGGAAGACAAACCCTTAGAGATAGGGTGAGAAGCTCGGTCATCCGGGAGGATCTCAGAGTAGAGCCACTGCTCCTCCACATCGAGAGGAGCCAGATGAGGTGGCCGGGGCATCTGATTCGGATGCCTCCCGGACGCCTCCCCGGTGAGGTGTTCCGGGCACGTCCCGCCGGGAGGAGACCCCGGGGACGACCCGGGACACGCCGGAGAGACTACGTCCTTCGGCCGGCCCGGGAACGCCTCGGGATCCCCCCGGAAGAGCCGGATGAAGTGGCTGGGGAGAGGGAAGTCCGGGCGTCCCTGCTAAAGCTACTGCCCCCGCGACCCGACCTCTGATAAGCGGTAGAAAATGGATGGATGGATGGATGGATGGATGTATTCCTCCCCCTTTTTAATGCGGATGAGATGGTAGACGTTGCGCAGGTCCACTTGGTGAATATCTGGGCATCACAGAGGGGTTCGACTGAAGGGTCAACGAGGGGGCAGCGGTGTTTTGTATTTAACAGTTATGTCGTTGAGGCCTCGGAAGTCAATGCAGGGGCGGTGGTATCTTTCTTTTCAACAAAGAAGAACCCTAACCCCCGGCGGAAGGAGAGGGTCGGATGAGTCCGGAGGCAAGGATATAATTCTCCATGGCTTCCTTTTCTGGGCGGAAAAGGTTAAACGGGTGGCTGGAGGGGAGGGGGGCTCCAGGGAGAAGGTCAATGGCGCAGTCATAGGGGCGGTGGGGGGGAACACAAGAGGATGAGTACAAGTGCGGGAAGCCTACCTGGTTGAACTTACACAAACAAGTAGTAGTAATCAAGAGAGTTGGCCTGTGTACCACAAACTCTAGCGCCAGATCCCTGGATCAGGCAGGCTTCAACACAGACAGTGATGAGTGCTGATTGGGAACAGGTGTGCGGGCGAGGAGGTGGTGATTGCTGGGGAGAGAGAGAGAGAGAGAGGGAGGGTGGGGGCAAGCGAGGCACAAAGCGCCACCCAAGGTCTAAAAAAGTAACTGCAGGGCACAGATCATTTTTGCGATGGAATCCCCACACGTAGCATCTCCATGAGAAAGCGTTACGCGCTTCAATTGATACAAATCAATTGAGGCGCTAGTAAATACAGAGATAGAGCCGACCTATATCATCAACATTCTACAATCAATATACAATGATTCTTCACGTTCAATACGAATCGAGGATGAAAGAGTGCAATAAGTCTCAGGAAGGCGACAGACACACAGGCCCCGAAGCCATTTACAGCTTGCCTGGAAGAAATATTTTAAAAGCTCAATTGGGAAAAAGAAGGACTAAAAATCAACGGCGCTTATTTGAGACATCTTCCTTTTGCAGACGACATCGTTTTATTGAACCGTTTTACGACAGCGTCGTAATTCAGGAATTCGAGTTAGAAAGTTAGAAAGTCGCTCAGGTCTGAAAATGTACAAACGCAAAATGAAGGTCATGTTCAATCGTTGCTGTCCACAAAAAGACATCCAAATGGAGGACTATGTCCTAGACGCCGTCGACAACTTGTAACGATGGATGGAAATACAAGCGCTGAATATAAAGCTTGCCTGGCAGGCTTATGGAAGGCTTAGTGTTATATTCAAGAACAATCTTCCCATTTGCTTGAAAAGAAAAGTTTTCCGTCGACGTATTGCACCAGTCCTCCCTTACGGTAATGAAACTTGGACGACGAATGCCAAAGTTATACAAAGACTGCGTGTGACCCAAAGGAACATGGAACGCCAAATGTCCAAAATAAGCAGACAGCAGACGCGAGTTACCGATGTCATTCCCAAAAAAAAGAACACATTTCAAGAAAATTAAATGGAAATGGGTTGGCCGCGTTGCCCGAAGAGCTGACAAAAGGTGGACGGCCGAAACTATCAATTGGATACCACCGGACACAAAGCGACCACGGCGAAGACCTCAAAGTAGATGCATAGGTGAAATCATGAAACACACCGGAATACACGGGCAAGAAATTGCAAAATGGCGTCGTAGTTGGAAACGTAAAGAAGAGGCCTTCATCCTGCAGTGGATAGATAATGGCTGATGATGACGACGGCAATGATGATGATCTATAGATACTGCGATTGGCTGGCGACCAGTTCAGGGTGTACCCCGCCTCTCGCCCAAAAGATAGGTAGCTGGGAAAGGCGACCCGCGTGAGGAGAAGCGATGCAGAAAATGGATGGATACATATGTATAACTCGGGTCATCAGAACTGTGAGGCAGATGTGCTCACCGGCATGCCACCGTGCCGCTTGACCACGAACATGAGCTAGATCAGAATCAGAATCAGAATCGTCGTCATCATTCAGGAACATTTTTCCAAATAAAGCTCAGGGAAACAAGCTATAAAAGACCACAAAGACATTTTTATGACCTCACTGCATCTGATATTTTCTTTCTTCGGTTTCAGTTTTCACTCAATGAAATTTGCAATCTGACGCGAGGCTTCCACGGTGATTTGGCGATGGTCACATATCGCTGGGGGGAGCCCGCACCGTAGCACGCTTGACAACCGCCGCCCGAGGCTGTGTTCTCCGTGTGACAGTCCAAGTACACCACGTTGATGCATTTCAAATTGAAAACAAATACAATTCAAAAAAACCTTTGTTACCCCACACAAAATATTAGCCCCTCACCTTTCACCTCAAAGTTACGCCGCTGCAAAATATATCGCCATCAAAAATGTACTCCTAAATTTGGTGTGTTTATTGTCATATACATAATCTAATCCTATAATATACATATGTGTTGAGAAACCAATGGAAGAAAATGGGGCGCTGTTCGGAAAACATGAAAGCATACGATGATTGATTGCACGGCGTCACGTGACGATCTTTTGTGCTCTTGCGTGGCGAGAGGAGGAGATGTTCGCGAGGGTGGGGGGCCGAGGGGATCGCACTGTACAAAATGAGCGAGCGAGCGGGCTTCAGTGCAGAAGCAGATGCGAGAGGCGCACGCAAGATCCACCCAACGGATATATGAGCGGGGCTCATCGGACCATGAGGATTTGAGGAGGAGGAGAAATCGGCCTGTGTCATGGGCATAGACCGGCGGCGGAGAGCGTCGCTGGCTCTCACCTTGAACTTTCTGGCCTTGTTCCTGGCGCTGTCGGCTCTCGGGACGAGCCACTGGTGCGCCGGCACCCGCAAGGTAGTCAAGCCCTTCTGCGCCGGCCCGGTGACGACCAAGCGGTCCTTCTGCATCAGGTACAACAGCTCCAATTTGAACGACACGCGGCTGGTGCAGTACATCTGGGAGACCGGCGACGACAAGTACGTCATGAGGAAGTTTCACACCGGGATCTGGTTCTCCTGCGAACAGAACATCAACATGACCGGTAAATTGTCCGAGCGACGTTTTGGCCTCTGTTTCCCCCTCAGCTTTTAGCTGTCGAGCGGAAGAACCGGCGGCCAAATATTTCCACTGATGCTGAACTCAGTGACAAACCTTGACATCAATTCTCACGTTTTCTTTCCAATCATTTCTGAACGCGAGACAAACTTTGGCTCAAATGCAATGATGCGCCACACTTTCAAAAGGTTTCTCGAGCGATACCTTTTCTTCGTAATTGTTATTGCAGAGAGATGAACAAACCCGATTGCAATAGTGTGAGCGGATATTTGGATATGCTAAGAGACGGAATCGGTGTGATAGTTTCACTTCTATTCTTAACGTGAGAATGCCGCCTTGACGTATCGAAACTAGATGATCCTTCGTCTTGTTGTGTGGCGACTCCAATAGAAGCTTCCCATCCACGCTGTTTTCCTGCTTGTTGTGCATGAATTCACAGCCAAATATTTTGCAGATGCTGAGAGGCCGCCCCATCTTGTTTCCCTTTACATTGCAGGAATGCCGAAAGACAAGCATTCTCATGATTGCTTTGGCGCATCAATATATTTACCTCCGTACATTTCTTGACCCTCTTTATACTTTTGCCATTATGTTGCGACTCAATGACACTAATCGAGTCGTGTCGTTTCCCTTCTACATACATATTTATTGATGGATTGTTTTCCTGAGCACACAGAGACTAGAACTCAGACTCCTGCGTTCCTGTATCCAACAAGTCATTCTTCAAATGATTTGGCGTGAATGCTGGGAGACAATCATGAACATGAGTAGCGTTGTATGTCAAACTAAATAATAATTCTTATTCTTATTGTGTAAATACTAAAATCTATGTTTCATCACGAACCTATTTTCCTGCTTGTTCTTTTTGTTGCTTAAGTCACACTAATGCTTTGTGTCCAAATGTTTTTCTTCAACGTTTCATAGTTTACATATATATTCATATAATAAATTCATGCCGTTGCGCATGAAACCAAAATCTCCTTCGTGTTCCTATTGTGTGAATGCTGAGATTCTCCAAACCCAAATTCCAATGAATTTGGAACGTTGCGTATCGTGTAAACAAAAACATTTGCACATCCTTTTCAAACTACATTTAACTGAATACACTACAAAGACGAGATATTTCATGTTCCGAGCAATGAATGTCATTGGTGGGGTTTGTTTTTGGTTTGTCGAAATATTCTCTCATTTTGAATTTGAATCCTGCAACATGTTCCAAAAAAGCTCGCACAGGGAAAACTAAAAGAGTGGGAAAGTTGAAGAATGCTCAAACACAATGTTCCTGTTTGGAACATTCTACAGGTGGACAGGTTCATTGGAAACAGGTGAGTGGCATTATCGGGTACAAAAGGGGCATCCCCGAAAGGCTCAGTTGCTCACAAGCAAGGATGGGGCGAGGGAGCAAATAGTCCCAACAGTTTCAGAATTTAGGCATTTTGTCATCTACAGTCCATAATAACCTCAAAAGATTCAGGGACTCTTGGAGAAATCTCTGCGTATGAGGCGAGGTCGAAAAGCAACAGTGAATGCCCCTGACCTTCGATCCCTCAGGTGGCACTGTATTCCAAATCGGGATCATTGTCTCAAGGATATTGCCACGCGGGCTCAGAAACATTTCTAGTCAACACAGTTCCATCGTTACATCGACAAATGCAAGTTAAAACTCTACTATGCAAAGCAAAAGCCATACATGAACAACACCCAGAAATGCTGCAGACTTCTTTAAGCCCGAGCTCGTCTCAATTTGACTGACGCAAAGTGGGAAAGAGTGCTGAAGTTGTTTATCAAGCAAGAAGGGGAAAGCGTTTCCACCTGCAAAGCTTCAACAATGAGTTTCCTCAGTTCCCCAATCGCTTGTTGAGTGTTGTTAAAAGGAAAGGTGAAGTAACACAGTGCTAAACAAGCCCCTCCATCCATCCATCCATTTTCTGAGCCGCTCCTCCTGGCTGGAGCCTATCCCAGCTGTCATCGGGCAGGAGGCGGGCGGGGTCCACCCTCAACTGGTTGCCAGCCAATCGCAGGGCACATACAAGCAAACAACCATTCGCACTCACATTCGCACCTATGGGCAATTTTGCATCGCGCTTGTCATCATTAGGGTCACATGTGAACTGGAGCCTATCCCTGCCGACTCTGGGCGATAGGCGGGGTACACCCTGGACTGGTCGCCAGCCAATCGTAGGGAACATACGAAGAACACCTAAGGACAATTTAGAGCCTTCAATTAACCTAACATGCATGTTTTGTAATGTGGAACACACCCAGAGGGAGACCATGCAAAGTCCTCACTGACCAGAAAAATTCCAACTCTGAACTGTTGAGGCAGAGGTTCCAACCACAAGCATCACCGTGCATTCGTTCATAATCTTCATGAAAAAATGTGTTTCCAAAAGCGTTTGTGTTTTTTTTTTTTCCTCTCTCTTTGTGAAGTCTTCAATAGACAAGATTGTTTTGACTGGCAACCCATTGCAACGGACTCCAGCTCACGCCTCAATCAGGACAAGTGCTGCAGAAAAGGGATGGATGGATTTTGATGTCCAGGTTGATGTTTTATTCAACCAACAAAACCATCTCCGAATGTTCTTTCACTTCCACTTAAGCCATCTGGGAGCAACAGCGCCTGCAAAGCTTTTTGAGCGTTTCGCCTGCTGACAATGAAATCCTTAAGATCCGAGGACACTCCGACAGACAAGATGGAAGGCAGCTTTTAAGAATGGCATGGCTTTTACTTACCCTCGGAGGAAATCCCTACATCGATTGAATTGGATTATCCGAGTTCGACTCGCACGGACGGAATTGTTGAAAGTGAATGCTAACAAATGATGTCAGAATGTAGCAGTAGAAACATTTCACTGTTTTATCTCGCAGGGGAAAACTGCAGAAGTTTTATCTACGTCGCACCAGCAAATGAAAGAGGTAAGCTGACAATAAGAATGCTCATTAATACTGCTGTATAAATTGTCATTGCTAATAGTTCAAATTTCAACAAATCAGCATTTCTTTTTTGTTCCATGAGAAGTCCAATGACGAGAAAGCCCGGTACTCGTCGTGATTTCGAACATCTTCAGAGCCCACCCATGAAGAAAATATTCTGAATGTACTGTTGTTGATGTTCCCGTTGTTCTTAGAATGAGTGGAAGTACACCACACACACACACAAATACATTTAGAAATCTGCTGAAAAACATGGCGTCTTCTCCCCTGACCCAAACATATGGTATGGTCCAAAAACTGACCTGCGAGAGGCAACATGGTGCCACAGAGCATCCAGACTGCTAAAACATACAAAGAAGAAATCATCGGGGAGGAAGAAATCTAAGAAGCTAGGACAACTGGCAAAATCTTCTCCTTGTCCTTTTTATCGTGAGGCCGTAATAATAGCAACACCTTTGCTTTTCCCTTCGTCCAGTCCAGCAATAGCACAAGTTGCAGGTCAATTCCTAATTGGCCATCATTCCGTCTTACCTGACAGTCATCAAATCCGTGGATTAGACCAAGTCGGGGGCCGTGCTAGCTTTAATGGTGCCCCGTGCGAGACTCCTCCATTTCCTCACAGCATGATAAGTATTGATCTATAATTACATGTAAACACAGAATGCAAGGTACGATATAATTTACAGTGTGTCGAAATGAACGTCTATTGTTACAGATATGAACATTTTCCACATACAGGCTGTGAATTTCAAGGTCATTTGACCAAAAAACAGTTGGATTTCTTTATTTTGATGGAAAATAAGTAACGCCAATTCTGTGGATCATGAATAAAATTGAGCACCAAGCCACAACCTCTGGTGCTCATTTGAGAACCTGACCAAAACTGGGACGTGCTCTCTGATTCATCGTAAAGTGTTCGATGATTAAGTAGTTCGTTAACTAAGACTCCCTCAGTGCTGGGAAAGTTCATTTTCCAAGCGACGTAGTTCAAAGTTCAGTTCAGCGTTCCAAAAATGAACCAGTTCAGTTCATAGTTGATCATTCCAAATGTTGAACTAAGTTCAGCGTTCCAAAAAATGACCCAGTTCATAGTTGTTTTTTTGCTATATGTTGCTGACCTCAAAATACTGGCGTGTCATTTGGCAGCTTTCCGAGGTGTGAGTGAGTCACAAGCAAGTCTCAAATCCTAACCTTCAAGTCTCAAGTCCAAAATAAAAAATGACAAAAAGCAACCAAGTAAAGTCGTCAAGCAAGTCGCAAGTCAAGTCATCCAATCTTGCTCCAGTCGCACCAAATATTGGAGTAGTAATCAAATGTTTTTTTATAATAAGACTCAAAACCGACTTCACACCTTATGTGAAGTGAAATGAACAATAATTGAGCTTATGATGGATTGAATTTATTGCACTGAATTGTTGTAGCAGTTCAGGTGTTCGCCCCACGAGGAGCTGGCTCGGCTCCAGCATGCCCGCGACCCGAGTGCGGACAAGCGGTACTGCCGACGGAATGGGTGGCCAGGAATGTCGAAAAGTTCTTTTTCAAACTCCATTTAACTCCACTTTATTTGTGAACAAACTACGCTGTGCACTTCCTGTGACAGCCTCGTAACTCCTACGGTTCTTGGAGAACGCACTGAAGCAAAAGCCAAGACGGTTTTCTGTTGATCAAATCCAATTGGATGTGTCCCTAATGGGCGAAAGGAGAATGTTCGTTGTTCATGCAGGCGGCTACGTCACACTGGCAAGTGCGCAACAACGCAGATTGCGTTGCCTGGTTGACACCGGTGACCCCCAAAAATGTTTCTACACACGTTACCACTTAGCACTGATCGGAGGCGCTAATCAATCTCCCGCATCGATTCTTTCTCGTTCCCTCAGCTGTGCCGCTTGGGATTAATCCTTCATGTAACGCCGAAAAACGGATTCCACCCCCTTTTTAATATTCGTGCTGAGAATGCTGTTATACCTTAGTTGAGCTAATAGTTGAGAAACCAAGACTATTGTGCTGTTATTTCTAAATTAGAAACACAAATGACCTTGAACATGTACTGTGTGTAAATGGCAAACCCAACGCAAAAATGTCCCAGAGACGCAAATGCGCATCTTTCCAAGTAAACGCGTATTAAGGGGTCCCTTCTGCAATCTGTGCAATTCAGAGCATTCCAGGAAGGGCTTCGAGTACAAACGGACCAGATGGCCGCGCTCGGCTTTCCAGGGAACACTTAAATGCTCGTCGCCTATTCTTCGGCCAGCGATCTGTATTAACCAGACAAATTGATTGCAGAAGTGCTTCGAACGAGGAACATGCGTACAGCGGTCCTGTTTTCAATCATCACGCTGGATGGACGACATACCGTAATTAGTCACGTGACGTCGCCCGATGTCAATGAATCAGCATTATCGGTGCTGTAGAATGACCGATGGTGTCGAGAGAAGCCGGCTGATTCCGTGCTTATACATATACAAGCTATGCTAATCACATTTTGCCATCAGGTGCACACGCTGGCATGGGCGATGTCCTTGAAATCAACCTGTTTCGCAATATTCTAACTTCTATGCGCATTTGAAGAAATAAAACAATACTGCCGCCAAGCTTTGATTCAATGTTTAACGGTATTTTTTTTCAGACTTGAATTTTAGCGGTGCTTTGCAGATGCATGCGTCATACGATACAGCAGGAGATTTTTCGGCATTAAGCACTTCAGCACTTTCTCATTTTGCTGTGGTACAGCTTCGTTCCAAACTTTATGAAATACATTTGAAATCAATGTACATGGTTGTTGTTGTTTTTTTTCAACCTGCCCTGTTCATGTGCATGGCCTTGCACAATGGTGCATCTGTTTGCCTTTTGTGCTGGAACAGTTTCGCTGTGCAACAGGGGAGTTTGAAATACGGCCACTGCTTTTTTTTTTTTTTGGGGGGGGGGGATTCTTCTGATGTTTATTAAAAATGCAGCCAGACAGAAAAGGGTTTTAGGGAATAGACCGAGGGACAGAACGGACAAGGGGAACAGGGGTGCGAACCACAACAGAAATCTTGTTTGACCATAAGTAACGTTACAACGGTCAAATGGTGGTCCTATTTGTGGGGGTGCGGGGCAACCGGTGACCAATAGAAAAAGATGAGAGAGGACCGAAAAGCCCCAGACAGGACAGGATGGGGGAACACATTCACATTCACGCCGTCACTGAGTGGGAACTGATCCCACGCTGCCCGCGCCAAAGTCAGGCGAGTGCACCGCTACACCGTCAGTGATTTAAGACCCTTTTATTCAATAAGCAAGCAAACTGTTTGATCACATGGTCACGATGGGCACTGTTAATTTGGTGCCTTGAAATACGAGTTGATTTCGTTCCATCACCTCGCTCGTAACTAAAAACACTCGTATCGGAAATCATCTTTCCCCATTGAAAAGATTGGAAATGCCGTTAATCTGTTCCCGCCTCCCCAAAAACCAACAAAAATGTTTGCAATGTGCTTTGTAAGAAAGACAATAGCATTCTATAATATTGTACTTGATAAAAAGCTTTCCAAAGAGCCTTGCACTATTCCCAGGATTAACCGCCGAAGAAAGTCTGCTGCTCCCTTGCTTGTCAGCAGAAAGCAGACTTGTTCTTGGCCCTTGATCCTGGACACCCACTTTTTGACTCTCCCCCATACACATTTTGTAACCTTTTAAAATTCTTTCGTGGCGGCGGTCCCCCTTCCAAAGCAAGAAATTCTCTTGTAGCTCTTTGGCTTCTGAAGGGCATCCAGCAATGATGTCATTTCCAAAATGGCTGACAAGAAGAGGAGAGGCTTAAAGATTTTTCTGAAATAAACTTACAAGCAAGTTAAACTCAACTTGGCTCATTACTTTTTCACAGCTACTGTAAGCGACACCGTAACTGCAGTAATATTTATATATATATATATATATATATATATTTTTTTTTTTTACACAGGATAAAGAATGCATGCCACTGAGTTTTGTTATATTGTCTGTCTACGTGTGTTGCTGCACAGTTTGGGTTCACATATCTGTTCCTTAAAGAGTTCCAACACCGCCACATAGCTGCTATTCATTAGCCTGTCTATGGCGTTTCCCATGATGCATTAACGTTAAGCTAGCGGACTCGACGCAAAGTCGGACGGTTCGCTGCCTCCGTGCGGCACTCATATGTCACATTTTTGCCCGCAAGTCAGAGCGATGGACGACGGCTCATATCTCACAGTCGGGTCACTCGTATGTGAAGGCACCACTCTATTCGATTTTTCAAAAACATTCCTGCCTGAAGCCAGTCTGTAACCGTCTGCCCATCTCAAACCATCGAATTGACGAACACATTCGCGTGAGTGGGAAATTCCATGAGAAGCAAGTGGATTCTTTGTTTTAGGGAAATATCATTCCAATCAGGATATTTTGGGCAACCGGGATACCACCTTGGTCCAGCTTATGATGAATGACTTCACAATCACTTGATGATGTTGTGTGATATACTGAACATACATACGTACATACAGTGGGTGCGGAAAGTTTTCAGACCCCTTAAATTTGTCACTCTTCGTTATATTGCAGTCATTTGTTCAAATCATTCAAGTTCACTTTTCCTCATTAATGGACACACAGCGCCCCATGTTGACAGAAAAAAACGGAATTGCTGACATTTTTGCTGATTAAAAAAGAAAAACTGAAATATCACACAGCCACAAGTATTCAGACCCTTTGCTGTGACACTCACATATATTGAACGCGGGTGCTGTCCATTTCTTCTGATCATCCTTGAGATGGTTCCACACCTTCATGGGAGTCCAGCTGTGTTTGATTGTACTGATTGGACTGGATTAGGAAAGCCACACACCTTGTCTATGTAAGACCTCACAGCTCACAGTGCATGTCAGAGCAAATGGGGAATTATGAGGTCAAAGGAACTGCCTGAAGAGCTCAGAGACAGAATTGTGGCAAGGCGCAGATCTGGCCAAGGTTACAAAAAATTCTGCTGCACTTAAGGTTCATAAGAGCACAGTGGCCTCCATAATCCTGAAATGGAAGACGCTCGGGACGACCAGAACCCTTCCATGAGCAATCGGGGGAGAAGAGCCTCGGTGGGAGAGGGGTAAAGGAGAATCCAAAGATCACTTGTGGCTGAGCTCCAGAGATGCAGTCGGGAGATGGGAGAAAGTTCTAGAAAGTCAACCATCACTGCAGCCCTCCACCAGTCGGGGCTTTATGGCAGAGTGGCCCGACGGAAGGAAGCCTCTCCTCAGTGCAAGACACATGAAAGCCCGCATGGAGTTTGCTAAAAAACAAAAACACCTGAAGGAGTCCAAGATGGTGAGAAATAAGATTCTCGGGTCTGATGAGACCAAGATAGAAATTGTTGGCCTTAATTCTAAGTGGCATGTGTGGAGAAAACCAGGCACTGCTCATCACCTGTCCAATACAGTCCCAAGAGGGAACCATGGTGGTGGTGGGGGTGTTTTTCAGCTGCAGGGACAGGACGACCGGTTGCAATGGAAGGAAAGATGAATGCGGGCAAGTACAGGGTTATCCTGGACGAAAACCTTCTCCAGAGTGCTCAGGACCTCAGACTGGGCCAAAGGTTCAAATTCCAACAAGACAATGACCCGAAGCACACAGCTAAAATACTGAAGGAGTGGCTCCAGAACAACTCTGTGACTGTTCTTGAATGGCCCAGCCGGAGCCCTGTCTTAAACCCAATTGAGCATCTCTGGAAAGACCTGAACATGGCTGTCCACCAACGTTCACCATCCAACCTGACAGAACTGGAGAGGCTCTGCAAGGACGAATGGCAGAGGATCCCCAAATCCAGGTGTGATCGTTCCCCAAAAGACTCATGGCTGGATTAGCTCAAAAGGGGGCTTCTGCTAAATACTGAGCAAAGGGCCCGGATACTTATGGCTGTGTGATATTTCAGTTTTTCAGTCACTATGGGGTGCTGTGTGTACATTAACGAGGGGGGGGGGGGGGGGGGGGTGAAGTTAAATGATTTTAGTAAATGGCTGCAATATAAAAAAAGAGTGAAAAATGTAAGGGGGTCTGAATACTTTCCGTAGCCACTGTATTTGCACCATAGCTTACATCCAATGGTTTGAAGCGTTTTTATGATGTGATATTGAATCTGCGTCTTTGTAATTCTTGTACCGTCTCCGACTTCCATAGGGGTTCTGTGGTTGTGCATCGTGGCAGAGTGCCTGTACATCATGCTCTTGGCCACCGGGGGCATCCTCATGTCAATAGAAGTGTGCCAGTTTGGAAACGTCATCGATGGCCTCAAGCTCAATGCCTTTGCTGCCATTTTCACCGTGCTTTCAGGTGGGTACAATCCAGACCTGACCAGACCCCAATGTCGAGGGCCCGTAAACTCCCCATGTGGAAAGCTGTCCTTAAAATGAGTTTTGAGAGAAAATGATTGCTCAACCACACACTCATTACTGGCACTTGATTGGCTCCAACTCTTAGTTGATTGCCCCTTCAAAACTGATCAATAGCCCGTTCAGTTATTCTCGGAACATGCTATGCTGTGACTTTTTTCGGAAGTGGCATTCAACGGACCCGTCGCAAATCATTTGCCTCCAGTTGTGCTGCAATTATTAATCGAGTATTCTACTGACAATTATGTCGGCATAATCAAGTGTAAAGTATATTTTTGTTTGGTTAAAAAGCAATGATGAATACACCAGAGAAAATGAGACATTTCATTTCCTCGTGAAAGACCAATTGCTTTCCTCTTTTAGACAATCAACAGTATTGTTCTTGAATTCCCATTGTGCATTTGGGAGGAAACGGAATTTTCTTGTTTGCAAACATTTCTCCTGCGGCAATTTCAAACAAATACGAATGGGCATTTTTTGGGAGCATTTTAAAAAAAGAGGAACACACGTTTGTCATCTGTTATAAAGCACTTCCGTTTCGCCCCCCAGGAGGAAGAACATTTTGCGACTATAAATGGTATCCTTTGTCTATAAAATTGTCATTAGTACACCTCTGCATAACATTGTATCCGTATTACCATTAAAGAAAACAAAATAAGAAAAAGAAAGAAACAGTTCAACTTCCAACCAAGTCTTAGCCTCGGGCCCATTTTCTCCATCTCTTCCTGCGTCTTTGCCTCCAAATGTGTCCAGGTCTCTTGTTTACGCTTCCTGTCGTTTGCTTGGTGCAAAATGGTGTAGCAAGAGCGCCACTGCCACCTACTGTAGCGGATGTGCAATTACACTTAATTCTCGTACGGCATAACAAGAAAAACCAGGCTTCCCCAGGGTCAGCCCCCCCCCCCGGAAAAAAAGCAAAGAAATGAGGCTTGAGTGGTGTCCATCAATGTTTTTCTGAGTGAAGAAATGTAATTTATTTTAGAATCGAAAAAATTCTCTGCGGGAAGAAAGGTCTGGGGGGGAATCCCCCGAACGGCTTTGCCGTTCGCACGTCCGGACACAGGAATGAAGTTTACTGTGGAATAGATGCTAGCCGTGTTCTGATCGGTAAATAAAGTGAACAAATAGCAAAATACAAGAGTGATTCTGGAGAACACTCCACTTACTGAAGCAGACCGTTCATGCGCAGGAAGCCCGGAAGGCGCACGGCCGGCCGGCCGGCCTGCCGTGTAACTATTTGCATGCTAGCTCGCAAAGCTAGCTCCCAATGCTCACGAAAGCAAGCGGACGTGACATCAGGCCGCGCGATCCAATGTGGATTCTTTTATTCTTGCAATAATGAACGTTTGTGTTCCGTTAATCGTCGTCGTCGTTCGTGTGTACGTTACCGGCGGCGGTTGGGATGTAACGGTCCCCTTTATGTTGTACTTTGACTTTCGGTTGTGTGTGAAAGAAAGAATGACCACGTGGTCAATTCCTTTACCAGAGCGTGCTCACAAGGGTGTCGACGGTAACAATAACAGCGTGGTACATTTTGACATCATAAGTAGTCATTCTCATGTATTTCTGTAGTATAACAATAAGTGATACATATAGCTGTAGAAAGAGAAGATATGAATGCGTTTGTCTTTTCAAGTCGACGAGAAGTCACGAGTCATTGCTGTTCGAGTCCAAGTCTTCGAGTCGAAGGTCATCAGATTCACGACTCGAGTCCAAGTGATGCGACTCGTGTCCACACCTCCGCTCAAACATTGGAAAGATTAGTGACAAATTTGCACAAATGCAGCGTAATGAGATGCGTTCGAATCAGACTCAGATTTTTGCATAGCAACATGAGTGTTTAGTGCAGCACTTAAAGTGATCAGAAAAGAACTACAAAGCCTTAGTTTTTTGGGGGGGGTTGTTCGTTTTTTGTACAAATTGAAACCGGCATTTCAAAAACAAAAAACCTTCTAAATGTGGAAAAAGCATCTTTACAACAGTCGGTCCATGCGTGTATTATGGAGGCCACTTTCAGCCAACTGAGATTTCTCGCCACTTGGCACGTGGGCCTTCCCTCCCTCGCCGAAGGAATTAACGACGACCTTCTCTCCGGTCCACCGTGTGAAAGTGATGGCGACCGCCGGGCTCGGCGCGGTGAAAGATATTCCGCTTAGCCGCAAAGACTTTCTGTGCACGGTCGACTTCCCTGCTTCTCAAGAGCTATCGGCTAAATAATTGAGCCCTTCAGTCCACATTGAGGAACTGTAATGGAAGGGATACGCTTTGTGTCTGTTTCATTACAGCCACCTTATTGTGCTCTCCAGCTTGAAAGTTGAACTTCATTCTGTTGTGTTTGATGAAATCAACGAGTCGAGAAAACAGTCGAAAGTGATATCGACCGGATGCGTTGCACGTGACGTGTGCAAATCTGAAGTCTTAACCTTCGAGTCATTCTATATTGGCCAAGTGATCTCAATTCAAATCCTTATTAAGGCTGTCTGAAGGCCTTTGCGCAGCGCCATCGGCACAGCGCAATACCGACCTTTTGAAAAGAGGAGAAAGATGAAGAAATGTTTTCACATTTTGGGACCATCGCACGTATTTTCAAAGCTCCGCTTTCGATGAATTAAACAGATGGCCTGAATTTGGATTCACTAACATAGGCACGGAAGTCAGAAGAGAATTGGCCGGCCGCTGTCCTAAATTTGATGGGAATTTTGAGTGTACGCGGAACTTGTGCACAACTCTTTTGTTTGCAACAAATGAACTCACAGTTGATGTATGAAAGGCTATTCCCAATTTTCACCTGTTCATTTTTTTTTAAAAAATGTTGCACAACCACAAGCTTTAATCAGAATCAGAATCTTCCTTATTTGTTAAGTAACCAAAAAACACACAAGGAATTTGTCTCCGGTCGTCGGAGCCGCTCGAGTACGACAACAGACGGTCGGTCAATTGACAGAGAACACTTTGGAGACAGAAAGACATTGACAAAAAACAGTCACTGAGCAATGAAGGGTTGCTAGTTATCTGGTCATGTTTACTTGTTTTTTGACAATTGGGCAAAAAGATGCACAAGTCCTCTAGCACTTCGAGCAGTTCGAATGACCAATCTCGCAATTGTCCGGCGCAATGAGCGTTGTGCAAAGGGCGCCGAGACTTCAAGGAGTGAAGAGTCGCGCGATCATCTGGGACAATGTCGATTGTGCAAATGGTGCAGATACTCCTCAGTCGGTGTGCAAGTGGTGCAGATGCGACTCTGGCGTGAGTGGCCAGTATCGGTCAACAACAACAGATGTGCAAACGGACGACCGCAGCGAGTGCACGAGTCACGCATCATTGGCCCCACAGAAATGTGACAACGAACTCATGTTTCATCCGTTATGCAATAGAAGATCGGCTTTCTATTGAAACAATGTCCCTGACCAAAACAACTGCCCTCGAGGAGCCATTCTAATTGGCTAAGGACTGCTCTCAGCTAGTTCATATGGTTGGCGTCACATTTGCAGTCGTTCAACTTCCTTTATCTGCAGGGGACGCTTGAACTTTAGCAAATGGATTCATTCTGAATCATTTCTCAACATGCTTGCGAGCCCAAATGTACCTTTTGTATTGAGCCCGTTTTGGGGCTTGCAGCAGATGCTGCGCTTTTCCTTCCTTGCCATCATACATCATATTACTCCTGTCCGTTGACGCCCGTGCAAGGTGCGGTGGCAGAAATCTTCCCGGTCTGGCGCCACAGAAGATCCACTTCAAACCCAAACGAGGGATTTTCCCCACCGCCCGTCCTGGAACCTCGTAGGTTACACTTCCAGGAACAATACGAGACCAAAAGACTTTTGCCAGCGAAACAAAGCGGCCAGAATAAGATGCGGCATGGCTGGCGTGGAGACGTGCACAAACAACATTTCCCATTAGCAAGCTTGCCAACTGTACCACACAACCTTAAGTCATGGCAACCCTAAATCTGGCAGTTCAATAAGGTCAACAAACATGAACAAGAAAGATTGTCTTTGCTACTGCAATCATTGGAATTTGCACGTGGCGATGATTTAGGGGAAGCGCGTCATGTTGATCTCCGCTGCGGCGCCTGCGAACCAATCCAAAGTAAAAGCCTCACCGGAGTTGCTGTCATTTCTTTATCCGAATAGCGGCGGCAACTGTAAAGCCGCCGTGCGTTGTATGCGTCCTTCATAATTGGAACATTTGGAATCTCATATATATATATATATATATATGTTTATATTATTCATAAAAAGCCCCATTTTCATCTCCAAAGCCACTCGTGATATGTTTCGGCATACGAGGAAGCTGAGCGATGCGACCTTTTCCGAATTGACTGCTCGTCACGTTTGCCATTTTACTTGCAGTCATCCGTGGATTATAGAGCCATCAAAGGAGAGGAATAGAAGTGAGAGTTTGCGCAAGGACGATCCAAGATCGTCAGGTTTTATTGGCTGACGACGAACTTGTCATGTGGATGACGAGCTTTACGGTCACTCTTAAACCAGCGCTTTCTTTCGGGTTCAACTCTGTACAAAAATACAAGTTAAGCTCTACGAACGGTCGGAGGACACGCGGTCGTGACACTTAGTTTAAGGAAGCTCACGATCTCTGTTCTCTTTCATTCCGTGGTGTTTGATTGGGTTGAGGTCAGGGCTCTTCATTTCTTCCACACCAAACTCCTCCAACTTTGCCCTTACGGGCCAGTTCAAAAGTACTGAACCCAATTTCCCTTTAGCTTTATTTGTCGCAATAGAAACGCAATACATTCATAGAAATCATTTCATCACTACTTATTCACATAATCTCCATAATCTCCATTTTTCTCAACGCTGACTGTTCAGCGATGAACAAAGGCGTGTACTGCTGTGCTTTTTTGTTAACCAACTTGCTTAACTCTTTCTTTTAAAGGTTATAAAGGTCCAAAAGGTTATAATGTGAAGATGCCAGGTTGGGACACGAGTTATGGTTGTCTAGCCAAAGGATCTGATGACTTCGCAAGGTCCTTTACTTGTCAAAGCAGGCTCTTATCCTGAGCCTTTGGTCCTGGACACCCACTTTTTGACTGTGCGGTGGCCTATTGCAGCTTCCCCGTACACATTTTGGTACCTTTTGAAAATGTTTACCGGTGGTTCCCCGTTCCAAAACTAGAAATTCAGTCACAGTTTTCTGCTTCTGTTGGCATCCTACAATAATGTCATTTCCAAAATGGCTGACAGGAAGAGAACAGGCTTAAACGTTTTTTTTTTTCCCCCTCAAATAATCAAACAAGTGTTTAAACTACAAACCATGAACATTTCAGATGCCCCCCCCCCCCCCCCCAATAATTAGGAGGTTAAATTAAATTGAGCTCCTTACTTTTTCAGTGCCTCATATTTGGCAAGCATTACCCATACTCGCTTTGTGATTGGGTGCATGTGAAGGATTGTCGCTTTATTAATCCCTGAAAAGAAATGAATTTGAACCGTTTTAAGGATTGACTGATGATCAGTGCAGGGTATATCCATCCATCCATCCATTTTCTGAGCCGCTTCTCCTCACGCGGCTCGCGGGCGAGCCGGAGCCCATCCCAGCTGTCACCGGGCAGGAGGCGGGGTACACCTTGAACTGGTCGCCAGTCAATCGCAGGGCACACATAAACAGACAACCATTCGCACTCACAATCACACCTACGGGCAATTTAGAGTCCTCAATGAACCTAGCATGCATGTTTTTGGGATGTGGGAGGAAAGCGGAGTGCCCGGAGAAAAGCCACGCGGGCACGACAGGGAGAACATG
Organism: Phyllopteryx taeniolatus; assembly: GCF_024500385.1. Classification (NCBI taxonomy): domain Eukaryota; kingdom Metazoa; phylum Chordata; class Actinopteri; order Syngnathiformes; family Syngnathidae; genus Phyllopteryx; species Phyllopteryx taeniolatus. Next base: position 348,219 of record NC_084520.1, read on the forward strand.
CAAACTCCACACAGGCGGCGCCGGGCATAGATTCTGGCCTTCGCTTGAAAGTGGCTCTCGATTTTCAAACAGCTCGGCCGGTCTTGTCACGAGTGGACGCAGTCATCTAAATGATCATTTTATACGTCATCTGTATCTGTTCGTTGCAGAACAAGGCCACTCAAAAGTAACGTCCCGCTGCTGGAGGACGATTTGAAAGCGGATATTTCAAGTTGAAGTCACGACAGACTGCCGCCGTAAAGGCAGCTCCCCAAACCACGTCTGTCCTCAGTTATGAAACTCGTAGCAACCTGTCGGTGCTTCGGGCCTGCGCTTGTTCACCGTTCTGCCCCGTTGAGCTCACTTGAATGGAACGGCCGCACCCACCTGAAATTGTTTCACGAGGACCTTTGCTGTTCGAGGGGCGGAACTTCTCTCATTTGCGCAGAAAAGGCTGAATGAAGTTCCACAGGAAAAAAAAGGTGTCAAGACTGTGATCTCAATTCATACCGCTCAATCTGACAAAGATGTCTTAACTTGTAATACAACGCGTGTGCGTGTGCGTGTGTGTGTGCGTGTGCGTGTGTGGGGGGGGGGGGGAATTTGGTCAGCGGACTGTTGGACTAAATTTGTGTTGACTTTTATTTTTGCTTCAGTTCGTACACGTCAGGCACCACCAAGTTCTGGAACATACTGTAGGTAGAGTAGTGGTGAGCACATCTGTGAGAAAATCGTGGTTGGGTAGATTTGATTCTTGGTTTTTTTTTTTGATTCCATAATTCATATTTCAGAAAAAAACATTTATTTTGCTGCGTTCTATTGTCTGAATCCAAAATCCCTCCCTCAATGTCCTGGCAGCTCAGCTCACAAATCCCTCTGGTGTACTGCGACAACATAATGAGGCTCTCTCCAGTGCCATTAACGGCAAAAACAGCTCGAGTGACAAAGAAGGACCACTTTATTTTGTAAAAGAACGCAAAATGAATTTGTGTTCATTTACATGGCAAAGGCATAGTAGGCAAAAGGAGAACAATGTCATTTGCATCGTCAGAAAACCTTTCAAATCGGGAAACTTTCCTTCTGACTGTAAAGACATTTTGGCATCGAAATACTGAAAAATGGGACTTCAGCCAATTGTTTCCTTCAAAACAAGGACAGTTTGATGAATAAGTGCCATGCAAATCATATCCGTCATTTGTTTTTCCATAGGAAAATCATGTCTTTACCGTAATGGATCAAATTAGATTCACGTGACCCATTCGTTCAATCACGACCTCAAAATCTGACGGTGCGCCAGCCAACTGAATGAGCGTCGAGTTGGTCCGCTCACGCCACTGCTTGACGTGATGTGCTACTGACACCAAGTGGCGACGCCGGAGAAGTGCATCATTTGTATTCTTTTTTTTTTTTGCATGGCAGGCCTGCTCGGGATGGTGGCCCACATGATGTTCACCACAGCCTTCCAGCTGTCTGTCAGTCTGGGCCCAGAAGACTGGAAACCTCAGACTTGGGACTACAGTTGGTCATACATGTGAGTCCACAAACGTGTCTGCTTTTTACATGTTGTCGTCGGAAAGCTTTTGGGTTTTTTTTTTTAATCGTGTGATCTCCACGGACACAGACACAAATCAGTCAAGACGGCGGCATGAGCGCATCGTGCACAAGTGCTCCTTCAGAATTGTGGGCAGCGGGCTGCTTTTTGTGGACAGCACTCAAATGCTCTGGGTTCAATTCTAGGACAGCGATGTGTGTGGCTTGCATGTTTGGCAGTTTAGTGTTTACGTGAATTTTTATTTTTCTAACAAAATGTGCATATTAGGTTCATTAATTGAAAACTCTGAACGTGAAGGTGTATGATTACTTGTCTATATCTTATATATCTATATGGATATATATATTGAAGTTGAAAATCATGCAATTATGAAAATAAAGTTAAATTAATTCAATTTCTACAGCAAATTTGAAATAATTCCCCTTGGGGAAATTCTGCAATACATCAAAAAATTCTGGACATTTTCAAGTTGGAAACTTGACATGGGAATCGATGGGAATAATTTACCAAATTCAACGTTGGCTCTTAATCAGAATCCGAATCATCTTTATTTGCCAAGTCTGTCCAAAAAACACACAAGGAATTTGTCTCCGCTAGTTGCAGCGTGGCGAGACGACGACAGCGAGTGCACGAGTAATATAGAATTGGCCCCACAGAAATGTGACAACGAACTCAAGTCCAAAAATTGCCAGCTTGTTGGAATGGAATTGTAGGTTAGCTGTTTAAGAAGTTGATGGCAAGAGGGAAGAAGCGGTCGGAATGTCTACTAGTTCTAGTTTGCATTGATCGGTAGCGCCTACCTGAGGGAAGGAGCCGGAAGAGCCGCTGACCTGGATGCGGAGGATCCGAGAGGATTTTGCTTAGTTCTGGCAGCGTGCAGGTCCTCAAGGGTGGGTAGGGGGGTACCGACAATCCTTTCAGCAGTTTTGATTGTCCGTCGCAGTCGGAGTTTGTCCTTTTTTGTAGCAGCACCAAACCAGACTGCGATGGAAGAACACAGGACCGATTCGATGGTGGCAGGCCGTGCGTCCTCAGAAGCCGCAGGAAGTACATCCTCCGCTGGGCCTTTTTGAGGACGGAGTTGATGTCGGTCGCCCGCTTCAGGTCCTGAGAGATTGTAATTCCCAGGAACTCGAAGGTGTCGACGGTTGACACAAGGCGGCCGGACAACGTGAGGGGCAGCTGTGGTGCAGTCGTTCGTGTAGAGAGAGAAGAGCCAGCGGAGAGAGGACACGACCTCGGGGCGCCCCAGCGCTGATGCTGCGTGTGGATGAGGCGGCCTCCCCCAGCCTCGCCTGCTGTGTCCTGCCCGTCAGGAAGCTGTAAATCCACTGGCAGATGGCAGGTGAGACGCTGAGCTGGAGAAGCTTGGAGGAAAGGAGTTCAGGGATGCTGGTGTTGAACGCTGAGCTGAAGTCCACGAAGGGAAGTATAGTTGTATAGTTGTGGGAAATAATTCATGTTAGATCCTGACTAATTCCTGCAAGGCGGCACGGTGGCCGACTGCCTCACAGTTCTGAGGACCGGGGTTCGATCTGTGTGGACTTTGCACGTTCTCCCCGTGCCTGCGTGGCTTTTCTCCGGGCGCTCCGCTTTCCTCCCGCATCCCCAAAACATGCGTGCGAGGTTGATTAACGACTCTAAATTGCCCGTAGGTGTGAACGTGAGCGCGAATGGTTGTTTGTTTGTATGTGCCCCTGCGATTGGCCGGACCCCGCCTCCTGCCCGAGGACAGCTGGGATTGGCCACCCTTGTCAGGATAGGCGGTAAAGTGGTGTCATTGATATGTTTTGAGTCCATAACGTTTGAAGAAAAGGGCTAAAAAGTTGAAAAGACAATTTGAACTCTTTTCCACAATTTCAGTTGTCCGAATATTTTGGGGGCGGGGCTATAACCGGCATAAATGGGCCCTCCCCCTACCGCTTCGATGTTTGGGCGTCGTTCACTCGACATTCATGCTTTTGTTCTTCAATGAATTGCTTGTCCAATCAAATATTTCAAATGCGATCATATTCTACATACCAATAAATCTGTTGAAATGTCCTGCTTTTAAATGTATTGTCGCGCACGGATGTGCGCTCATGACAAAAGCAAATGTTTCGATTTCTGCTTGAATATGATATCTTCCAATTTGGTAAACTTCCGAAATTCCCCAGCTTCACTTCTCATGGAAAACGTTAGAGAAATCTCCTGGAAACGTTTCACTCCTTTGAAACCCTGATAAAAAAAAAAATACATAAATAATGGCAATAATGTGGTTTAATAGTGGGGATGCACGCTCCATTCTGAACACCAGTTTAAGTTCCTTTTTTTTTTTTTTTTTTTTGCCAAATAAAGTAAGTACACCGTTCTTTTGTTTTTCCATCCATCCATCCATCCATATTTTAGAACATTTGTCCTCTTTAGGTCTGAGGTGAGTCGGATCCTACCCCAGCTGACTTTGGGCGAAAGGGTGAGGTTCACCCCGGACTGGTCACGAGTCAGTTCCGGGCTTGATTTAGTTAGCTTGCTGTATTCTGAAGTGTGGGAATGCTCCGTGTTTGGCAAGACGTGTCATAACGTTACGTTTGATCTCCACTCCTCTTTAGATTAGCGTGGAGCTCGTTCACAGCGTGCATGGCCTCCTCTGTCACCACCATCAACCGCTATACCAAAACCATTCTGGAGTTCAAGCACAAGCGAAGGAACATTGAGAAGAACTTAAAGATCAAGCAGAAGCTGTTGGAGCTCGAGGCCCCCGAGCAGGTGTGGGACATGTACATCAGCTCGGTGCCGAGTACTGCGGAGGAGCTGCTGGACCTTTCGTCCAACGGCCGCAAACTCTCCAACGCGTCCATCTTCATGGACCTCAACGACCTGCCTGACCCTCAGAGGGAGGAGTACTGTTAGAGGAGATATTTCCAAATTGAAAAACATCAACGAGACAGAAGAGTTTATATTATTGGGGGCCTAAAAGAAGTACTAACAACCCCCCGCCCCAATAATAACATTGCTGTCTGACAGAAAATGTGTATCTCCATTTATCCTAAAAGTGAGAAAAATACAACTTGCCCGTTGTAACGGCAGTAAGCAAAATAGTTGACGCTATATTTTATCAATCATAAATAATCGATTGAACTGAAGAACAAAAGGGTCTTCTTGCAGTTTAAGCATACAAAAGAATGTCAAATCTCATAATTGTACCATGAAAATATCGTTTGATGACGATGTTTGACCAAATCGGGAGCGACCCTGTGCGTCGAGGCTGCGCTGTAACAGACAAAGACAAGACAAAGCAGGAAAATGGAGCCCATTTCTTTAGCATCTGTTAGCTGACAAGGCTACGGTGAGAAAGGGAAAAAGGGGAAAGAGCTCAGCCAATGAGTGTTCAGTGCTCAAGATGGATAAAGTGGATTGTTGTGTCACAACAACAATCGGGCGTGTCACAACTCAGTCATGGCTGCTCCACCAATGAAATAAGCAGCTCAAGGTTACCATGACTACACACACACACACACACACACACGGCAACATTTGTTCGTGTTAGATAATAAAACGCACACATGACCTCGTTGAAATATGATATGAGGCTTTTGCAATTTTGCGACCGCACGTAGAGGTTAGGGTTAGCGAGAAGTGTCAAAAATCAACACCTATGAAAATGTCCTGGTGAAGCAGGAGGATCGTTTTGCTTTTTGCGAGCAGGCATTTCTCTCTCGAGCATCAAATAACGCTCTCCAAAGACTCAACGTGCCTCAGCACCGATTTGCTGACGCTGTATGCTTCACGTGCTCGCCCACATGGCCCTTTGGCCGAATAAAGTGGGAATGTACTCCAGCAACGCACCTACACCGTCATACTGCTTCCGCGAGCCGAAGCGCGAGTGCTTTTACAGCCTGATGCCATCGTCAAGTCATGCGATATCATTAGATTTGCATATTCGCAGATCAAAACAACCCCAATAAAGACAGCACGCTAATTCCCGTACGAGGCGAACGATCCACCTCTTGGCGATAACAGCAGCAGCGCTTTATCGGGCACGAAACAACGGCCATCTGAGAAGAGGTCTAATTGAAATGGGACACAACCAAATTGAAATGGCCCATAATAGGCTAAGGCTACAGCACTGCGCAAAGTCACGAAAGGACACATTTCTGTCAGCCACGCTGTGATGGAAACGCTTGCGCCGTTTGAAGCAGAGCCAATTACATCCACGCAACAAGTGGATGGAAATCAGAAGTCAACGGTAATAGTTTGTTCAACTGTTGTAGTAGTTGCTGCAAAAAGGGGTTTGGTAATTATAATAATAATAATGCTTGCGATATCTCGAGTGGTATTATTTATTACATTTTGGCACAGACTTGTGCACGAATCACGGAAGTTGCCGCGCATGATTTGCTCTCGCGGGCCACTTACGATGATGTAGCGGGCCGGATCTGGCCCCCGGGCCTTGCCTTGAGTGCACGCCTTCCACATATCGCTCAATTTCAGCGCCGCCGTGCCGTTCTGCCGAGGGTACTTCCATGATAATGCATGTGCGTTTCAGCTTTTTCTTCATGATATTGAATCGTTGTAGCCCGTGACATTCAGCGTAGGTGAGGATGCACCAAAAAAAAAGGTTGTTGATGCTTTTGCTTTTACTTGTATACAAGTAGTGCACAACTGCTGTGAGTGGCTCAAGATGAGGTCTTGTAGTGACAGAGCTCGAGTCTTAGGAGAATATATAGTTAGTTAGTAAATACTTTAGTTACATCGCTGGTAAGCGTGTAAATGTGTATTTTTTTTCAAAAAGGCCGTGTGGCGTGTGTTTGCTCGCGGCAGGATGCTTTCCGTCCAAGGTTATTGTTTGTTTGTTTGTTTCTTCTCCTCGGATACCAATTGAAAGAAAACATGCGGCAGCTGTGCGAATTGCCCAAAAAATCATCAGTGAAGGGTTACATTCTGAGTCGAGCTGACATAACGCGTTACTATATCAATATAGAAACCCGGTCATTTGAAAGAACGTGTACGGCAACGTGTGTCTAAATATGTCAATCTAACTTTGTTGTATATCTTGGTTTGATTCTAGATTCTATTTTAAAAGGACTGAGTACTAAAAGCATGTTTTGTCTCAATGTACAATGTTTGTGGCACTTTTTGTATACATGTCCTTTGGTTACAATTTGTGGAGAATATATTTGCAGTATAAAGTTGAAATTGTTCACATATTGGCCACAAGAGGGCAGTGCTGTCATAGCTTTTGTCGTGTTTCCTTCTCACCTGTTACAGCTGTCCTCGATTTACGACGGAAGGAAGTTCCTACGGAGGCTTTTTGCACGCAAGTCGGAACGTATGTTTAAAATTACGGAAATACTTCTCCGCCACAAAAGCTGCATGAACACACACTTGGAACTTGGATGGATGGACAATTTTATTGTATTTTTGAAATGAATTAACGTACAGTGCAACCTACTTTAGCACTGCAATTATGTTATTCACATTGGTACAGGGACTCCCAGAAAAGCAGACTCCTAAAAACAAATTGATACCATATGATATTAATAGGGTTACATTTACAAAGCAATCCAAAGCTGCAGGCTCAGAGAGACTTGCAAGTAACAGATCACACTAAAATAATAAGGACCAGATTGCAGCTTCTTTTTTTGCTTCAAAATAGTAGTTTTATTTTTGTTTTCAAACGAGTGCAAACACACGCAAAACAAAAGCCCGCAAGTCGGCATGACAACGCCTGACATCTTCCGACGGCCGAAGGACAACCTGGCGTCGTCTTGTGTGGGTTCATCACCCGTGAGAGCGTTCGGGCTTCTGTGAAGAGCCGAGCCACGGCGCGCGCACGTGTGCTGAAGGCCGAAGTGATGCGCGTCGCTTAGGCCGCCGACGTCCATTTAGCCACATTCATTATTCAAGAATACGAAACCACTCAGTCAAACGCTCATCCCTCTCCGTCGTTAGCCATATCAAAGATGTATTCCCTTTTTACGGGAACAATACTTGGATGATATCACTCAGCAGGTATGCATTGATTGAGCCGGTGATATTGAAGAACTAGCAGGTAAAAAGGAACGATAGTTATGTGCATTAGTATGGTTCTGAAGACAAAGACCTCCGCGGGGAACTGTAAAAACCCACCTCAACCGGAAACCGTCACTGAAGGAGAACGCGGGTCTCCTGTGCGCCGTTTACTTCTCGGCGTGTGGCTGTCGTCAAAGCAGACAAATTGTACTCAACGGAAGAATGAGCAGCAACAGGTTAGGCTAACGTAAGCGTATGCTCATTTTTGTCATGGATGCCATCTATGCTTGGAACCAGGCACTACATAGAGCACCTACTAGTCCCTGGTTTCGTCAATAGCCAAGTGTGAAGAGCGTGAAGCGGTGTGGTCAAAAATGGGCATTGGTGTATATTAAAGAGTTTCAGAAAAGAGTTTTTCCTTTGTGTCTGAATTCATTAATATTTCTCTGCTAACAAAATACTATTTGACATTCTCACTGCCATCCGAAGTCCTGTCCCGCCATCCGATAAAAACGCTGGTTATGGGGCTTGTAAAAATCCCTCAGTTTCTGCATCACCGCTGGGTCGATTGAGGCATGCGTCCTCCCTTTGGTCTTCCCCAGGCAGTGGGGTTTACTGCTCCCCTCCGGCTTCTTCAGGCAGGGGAAGCCTTTTGTTTTGTTGAAGTAGAAGTGTTTGTCTGTGACGATCCTCTGGAGGCCCAAAAAGTCCTGGACTTTCCCAACTTCCCCAGCTGGATCAGAGATGAGCCCTTCACCGCTGACCAGATGGACCTGACTCCGGGGGAACCAGGCCAGCCATCGCTCCAAGTGCTGGGCGTATAGGCCGATCCATAGAGGGCTCCACTGAGCGTCAATCTGACCTGAAACACAGACGCAGTACCGGTACGGCATTAAACAAAAATCATGATTGCCAGTCTGAAAATGTTCGGCATTGAGGACTCTAATTATACAATTTTTCTGATGTGAGAAAATATTGGTGGGCACCAACCACTTATGTAGGCTATAAACCAGGAACAAAGGACAGACTGCACTCACCGCAGACGATCCGCCTGTCGAGCTCCCGCTACATTCTTCCCTCACTTATGAACAAGACCCCGAGATACTTAAACTCCCTCCCTTGGGGCAGGACATCTTCCGCGGCCTGGAGAGGACACTCCGCCCTTTTCCTACTGAGGACCATGGTCTCAGTTTTGGAGGTACTGATTTTAATACCAGCCGTTTCACACTCGGCTGCGAACCAATCAAGTGAAAGTTGAAGATTGCGGCTTGACGCAGCTATCAGAACAACATCATCCGCAAAAAGCAAAGACGTAATGCTGACGTCACCCCCTCGACACTTCAGCTGTGCCTAGAAATTCTGTCCATGAAGTTAATGAACACAATCGGGGACAAAGCGCAGCCGTGGCTTGCCTCCAACCCTCACTACAAACATTCGACTTACTGCCGGTAATGCGGACCAAACTCTGACACCGGTCATGCAGGGACCGAACAGCCCGTATCTGGGGGTCCTGTCCCCCATACGAGGGACACGGTCAAACACCTTCTCCAAGTCCATAAAACTGTTTGGGCGAACTCCCATACACCCTTGAGGACCCCACTGAGGATATAGAACTGGTCCACTGTTCCACAGCCAGGACAAAAACCACACTACTCCTCCTCAATCTCAAATTCGACTCCCTGATGGACCCTCCTCTCCAGAACCCCTGAATAAACCTTAACAGGGAGGCTGAGGAGTGTGATCCCCTTATAGTTGGAATACACCATCCGGTCGTCGTTCTTAAAATGAGGGACCTCCACCCCGGTCTGCCAATTCAGAGGTACATAGTTCCCAGACTCTGCTTCCTCCTTGGAAGGCGTGTCGGTAGAATCTTGGAGGTCTTCGAAGTATTCGTCCCACTGACTCACAACGTCCTGAGTTGAGGTCAGCAGTGCTCCATCCCCACTGAACATGGTGTTCGTTACGTACAGTCCATGACGAGAACAGAAGTCCAATAACAGAAAACCTCTCGGGTTCTGATCAGGGGGGCCGTTTTTTCCCAATCACGCTCTTCCAGGTTTCACTGTCATTTCGCATGTGAGAACAAGGGAGTCCTCAGCGGGAGCACTTTCCAGCACCCATCTAAGGACTAAAAAAAGTGTGAGTAATCTGAGCTACTGTTTGGTCCATAGAAACAAACAACATTCAGGGCCCGTCCCCCCACCCGAAGCCAGAGGGAGGCTACCCTCTCATCTACTAGGGTGAACCCTAGTACTGGCACCAAGCCGGGGGGCAATAAGTATACCCCCACCTGCTCGGCAACTCCAGAGTAGAAGAGAGTCCGACCCCTCTTAAGAAGATTAGTACCAGAGCCCAAGCCATGCGTCGAGTTGAGCCCAACTATGTCCAGTCAGAATTTATAACCTTTCACACCAGCTCAGGCTCTCCCTGCCGCAGAGGTGACGCTTCATGTCCCGAGAGCCAGCTTCTGTAGCTGAGGATCAGCCCCCCAACGTTCCCGCCTTTGGCCACTGCCCAGCTCACACAGCACAGAACCCCCTAGCCCAGCCAGGCCCCATGAGCGCAAGCCCGGCCACCAGGCGCTCGCCATCGAGTCCCACCGATGCTCCAGAGGGGGTCCCCCGGTGACCCGCGTCCGGGCAAAGGAAAGTGTGGTTCAATAATTTTACTCATCATAGGAGGTCTTTTAGCTGTGCTTTACCTAGTCCCTCACTTCGGACCCGTTTGCAATGAGTGACCCTGCCGGTGACATAAAGCCCCCGACAACTTAGGGGTGTGTGTGTGTGTGTGTGATATACCGGGTGATTGAAAAGTAACTATTTTTAAGTACTTGTAATTTATTTCTAAGAAATGAACATGAGAAGAAAGTTTATTGCATGGAGTTTTATTTCAAATTGGATTTGGGCGCTAGCATTAGCCACCGGTTTCTCAAGCCGCCTGGGAAACGCGTGAACTGATTTCACAAGGAACTCCCATGGGAAGGAAAACATAACTTCTCGTATTCGCCCTTCAAGTTCTTCCAAAGTCGTTGCTTTGGTAGAATAGACTCTCTCCTTTAATCGTGTAACATACACAAAACTATTTTGAAAAATATTACAACATATGAATAAATAAGTATTTTAAAATACTTACTTTTCAATCACCCTGTATATATATATATATATATCCATTTTCAACACCGCTTATCCTGGTTAGGGTCGCGGGGCGCTGGAGTCTATACCAGCTGACTTTGGGCGAAAGGCGGACTACACCCTGAACCGGTCGCCACTCAGTCGCAGGGCACATATACTGAAGACACGGACAACCATTCACACTGCATCATCTCAGAGAGGTGTTTGGAATCAGAATTATTGCTATTTGACACGTATGTGAAAAGCACAAGGAATTTGTAGCCAGGAAATGTTTTCACCTCAAAAACTAAAGCACATCAACACATTTAGTACATACACAAAAATGTACAAAGTAAGTGAAGTCATAAAAAAATAAAAATGGCAACTGGACTTTCCTTATGGTATCCAAAGCGCACTTCCTCAGTCCAGTCAGACGATGAAAAATTGTAATAGTCATATGCAGTATAATGACTATATCGTCATTAATGGAAACCTGGAAAGTAACAGGTCATTCCAGGGTGACCGGGGTGAAATGGGGGGGTCCAGTATCTTGCGCGAGGAAACTTGTCGACCATGTCAAAGTCGACATGGTCACTGGGGACCACCGGCCACTCTACCAAAACTGATATACAGTAGTCTCACCTGTGGTGCGGTTTTTGAAGGCAAGGATTTCAAAAGGAGGGATGTCGGGGGTCTTGGAGATGATCTGCGTGTAGTCGGATATAGCTCGAGTCACCGGGTCCCGCACGACGACGATCAGCTTCACGTCTTGTGACATCGCGCGGACTCGTGCTGGTGTTTCCACGGTAACAAAGTAGCGAGGCGTCTTCTCCATTACGATCTGGCCGTCCAGTGCTTTGGGCATCATACTCCTGTAAATACATTCAACTGTGTTAAGACGGAGGAACTTTTAATCTTGCCAATCAGGGCAAATGATTTGATTTTATGTACATATACTTGGAATCAATGCAAGCTTTACTTGGGAAATATACATGTTCCAAATAAAGGCAAATATGCTTGCAATTTTCAATGTAATGGAAAATATTCTGTCATTTGAAGTAAGTGGACCAAGTGGACCTAACTATCCATCGATACAGCCCACAAGGGTTGCAGCCAACTTTGGTTAAGATGAACTGGTCGCCAGCCGACTACGGCACAAATAGTCAAACAACTGCTCACGCTCACGTCCACTCGCACAGACAAGAGGGCCCTATTTTTGTGAACGGTGTCCATCCGGCGTAGCTGGCAGCACTACTGTGCACCAGAGGCCCGTTAGACCGCTTTTGATCATTTCATTAGACGTGGGTGGGCTGCGCCATTGTGGGAGTGTTAACAACCGACTGCATTGGCCGTCAATCAAAGCGGCTCCTTTCATTCCCTTTACATTCCCAATCTTGACGGAGATGCGTAATTGCAGCCATGCGTGCATCAGTGGAGCATTGCCACTTATGGCCATTGTGTGTCAATAGACAGCGGGTATACGGAATTAGCTGGCGATAACCCCTGGCAACTTACGCTATATTGCCAAAGTATTCGCTCACCTGCCTTGCCTCACCTATGATTTTAAGTGATATCCCATTCTAAATCAATATGGTTTAATATGATGTTGGTCTACCCTTCGCAGCTGTAACAGTTTCAAGTCTTGTGGGAAGGCTTTCAGCAAGGTTTAGGAGTGAGTTTATTCTTCAACAAGCGTATTTGTGAGGTCACACACTGATGTTGGACAAGAAGGCCTGGCTCACTGTCCACTCACAATCAACCCATAGGTGTTCTATCGGTTTGAGGGCAGGACTACATGCAGGCCAGTCAACCATACCAAATTCTCTCATCCATGTCTTTATAGACCTTGCTTTGTGCACTGGTGCACAGAGATCTTGGAACAGGAAGGGGTAGTCCCCAAACTGTTTGACTGTCCAACATTTCTTGGTATGCTGACACATTTAGAGTTCCTTTCACTGGATCGCAGGGGATAATATTTTGGACATTTCCAACTTTGTGGGAACAGTTTAGAAATGCCCCCTTCCTATTCCAACGTCAGTGCACAAAATCAAGGTTCATGAAGACAAGGAGAGAGCATATGATATGTTATGAACTTGCCTGGTGGTGGGGCTCGAAGGCGAGCGCCTGGTGCACAGCCCGAAAGAGTAACGTGGGTCCCCCTTCCCATGGGCTCACCACCTGTGGGAGGAGCAATTGGGGTCGGGTGCAGTGTGAGCTGGGCGGTGGCCGAAGGCGGGGACCTTGGCAATCCGATCCCCGGCTACAGAAGCTGGCTCTAGGGACGTGGGATGTCACCTCTGGAGCCCGTGCTGGTGTGTGAGGACGAGAAATTCCGACTAGATATCGTCGGACTCGCCTCCACACACAGCTTGGGCTCTGGTACCAGTCCTCTCGAAAGGGGTTGGACTCACTTCCACTCTGGAGTTGCCCACGGTGAGAGGCGCCGAGCAGGTGTGGGTATACTTATTGCGGATCGACAGGCGGATCGACAGGCGGATCGGTGCAGCGTCTGCAGTGAGGCGGACTTTGTATCGGTCTGTTATGGTAAAGAAGGAGCTAAGCCGAAAGGCGAACCTCTCAATTTACCGGTTGATCTACGTTCCTACCCTCACACCTATGGTCACGAGCTATGGGTCGTGACCTAAAGAACAAGATCCTGGATACAAGCGGTTTCCTCCGCAGGGTGTCCGGGCTGTCCCTTAGAGATAGGGTGAGAAGCTCGGTCATCCCGGAGGATCTCAGAGTAGAGTCGCTGCTCCTCCACATCGAGAGGAGCCAGATGAGGTGGCCGGGTCATCTGATTCGGATGCCTCCCAGACGCCTCCCTGGTGAGGTGTTCTGGGCATGTCCCACCGGGAGGAGACCCCGGGGACAACCCAGGACACACTGGAGAGACTACGTCCTTCGGTTGGCCTGGGAACGCCTCGGGATCCCCCTGGAAGAGCTGGATGAAGTGGCTGGGGAGAGGTAAGTCTGGGCGTCCCTGCTAAAGCTACTGCCCCCGCGACCCGACCTCTGATAAGCGGTAGAAAATGGATGGATGGAACTTGACTGGCCTGCACAATCCTGACCTCAACCCTATAGAGCACTTTTGGATGAATTAGAGCAGCCAGTACGTAACCTCACAAATGCGTTTCTGGAAAAATAAACGCACCCAGATTTCAAATTCACCTTAGGAGGTCAGCTCGCTGACCCAAAATAATGTTATTTGTCTGCCCTCTTATTTCTTGGTCAGAACAAGTCAAGTTTGACTAGCAAACAGGGAGAACATGCAAACTCCACACAGGCGGGGCCGGTGATTGAACCCCGGTCCTCTGAACTGTGAGGCTGACACTCTAACCAGTCGTCTACGGTGCCGCCACATTTAAAACAAAGAGGGGGGAAAAAAATATATATATAAAATAAAAATACAATTTAAACCGTACAGTTTAAGAAATATTATTTAAAAAGGAAATGCCGGACTTAAAAACATTCACACTTATTCCATTTGTGTGCAGCGTAATAGCTAAATGCTGCTTCACCATATTTGCTTTGGACTCTGTGCTCCATTTGACCTGGGTCTGTCGATCGCCCAGCCCTTCTGGCATTTCTTTCGTGTATTCAGGACCTAAACCATTTAGTGATTTATATACCAGTAGCAGAACTGTAAAATCTATTCTCAAGCTGACTGGGAACCAGTGTAAAAACTTTAGAATTGACCTCTTTTTTCTGGTCAGCATTCTGAATGAGGTGCAGCGGTTTAATGCTCTTTTTGGGGAGTCCAGTCAGAAGACCATTACAATAGTCAACTCTACTTGAGATAAAAGCATGGATGAGTCAAATTGAAACTCATTCAAACATATTCTTGCAAAAACCACAAATGTTTGTTTTTGTATTATTTAAGACAAAGCCAAACAAGCTATTTCCCCTTTGTTCCTTGCTGTATTTAGACAGGTATGTTTAACTTTAGTCTGTGACACAAATAAGTGTCTCACTGAAGTGTTAACTGAAGTTATTTAAGTCGCACCGTGTACAGTAGCCACCCAAAAACAGGCATATTTGTGTGGATGTCAAACTGTGGGCTTGTGTGGACTCCAGTGTTAGAAGTTTAGCAGATGAGACTCATTTAGAGAAAAAACATCTGCCCTCACACCTGCAACACACCTGACCGACTGACCAAGCAATAGCTTACACTGAATAAGCATCTCTTGTTGGAGCTCTTTTGAAGACATGACGAATGTATGACAATACCCTAAATATCAATTGTCAACAAAGTTCTATTAGTATTGTGTGATTGATGCGACCGAGTGCATTTTGTTCAGTGGATTTGTTTTATTGAGCTACAACTAGAAGACACAACTGACAAATGCCGGTGATTATCCAAGATTACAGGGAAGTCAATTATGCAGGCTTTGTTGTCAATGGGCAAAAAAAGGCATATGTTCCTTTAGGGTTTTAACTCCATCTAAAACACCACACACACAGGAAGGAACATTTGTTTTTACATTAGTCACTCATAATTTTACTGTAACAATATATCTTGACAAATAGTTGAATCAACATTTTTCATCAGGAGCAACAACAGTTAAATTAAGGATATGTAATGTTCATGTTCCACAATACAGTACAGCGGAACCTGGATTTACCGGACCCAGATTTAACGGACTTCCGATTTAACGGAGAGAAAATAGTGTCCAGTTGGAGCTCAAAATCAAAATCACCCCTTTCATGCACTAGTGAGGCAAGTTTGGATATACTTGAAAACCTTTCAAACATCCATACATCCATTTTCAATACTGCTTTTCCTCACGAGGGTCGCGGGCACGCTGGAGCCTATCCCAGCGATCTTTGGGCGAGAGGGGGAGGGGGCACACCCTGAACTAGCCATCCATTATCTGAGCCGCTTCTCCTCACAAGGGTCACGGGCGCGCCGGAGCCTATCCCAGCTATCATCGGGCAGGAGGCGGGGAACACCCTGAACCGGTTGGCGGCCAATCGCAGGGCACATAAACAAACAAACAAACAACCATCCGCACTCCCATTCACACCTACGGGCAATTGAGAGTCTTCAATGAACCGAGCATGCATGTTTTTGGGAGGACGGAGCAATAGCAAACTTATTTGTAAACAAGATTCTCTTACCAGATACACAAACAGTCATTGGTGACTTTTATGAATGGTAATGTATCCCAAAAGTCAAAGAACAAACAGTAGGAGACACACGAGGCGATACGGATGCTCCGTCGGGCCTCTGTTATTGGCAAAGGTTTCATATGTGCTTGCAACTGAAGACGCCATCAATACGGTCACCTCCCAAAGCCGCCTGACTATTATGAATCTGACATACACACGCACACAGACCCACAGCGAATACATTTGATCGGATCGGTACGAGACACCCGGTCTGCAGACTTCCTTTGTCCTGCCGATAGCCCGAGCCTCAGGAGCCTCACGGTCTGCACGCACACACAGTTATTTACACACATTTTCAAATCACTTGGTCAAGCATTTTGCCAGCAAGAGTCTGCTTTTTGGTGCTTTTGTTTGTAGATGCACACGTTTATGTTTGGCTATCAGTCACCGTGGGCCCTGGTGTGCATAAGTACATGTGTTTATGCTTCCGTCAGTGTTCTCAGTGAAAGGGCTGGATGACGGATGAAGGAATGATGGCAGCGGATACAAATAGATCCCCATTAGCAATCTGTCTGGGAATAGCCAGTCGCCAAGAGCACACCCTCCCCATTCCCCTTTCACCATGTCATTATCTTAACACAAACAACTAATTAGTGCCCTCAGGAACAACATAAAAAGAGGATGTGTCATTTGATGAGGTTTGGGCAGACATACTTATCGACTGACAAAAATAAAGAAATAAAATCTATTCATTTAACATGCTTCTAATCTTCCTTTTATTTCTGAAATGTTGAGTATATTTATATACTGATGACTTACAAGTTACGTGACAATTGTGTCGTGTATTGTATCTACAAACAAAATTTGAAGCATTAAGGGTTAAGATCGGGAGCAACTAGGATACGCCTGATACAATTTTAGCCGATTTTCGTTTTAAACATGACGACTTTATCATCACACAAGACAAACATAATGACATTCAAACAAACAAAAAAATTCAGCAAAAATGTTCTCGCTGTTGTAAAATACTAAAGGACAAAGGATTGTGAAACAGTCAAATGTTCTGCCTATAATTCATATCTCTATTGTTGTACACATTAAAGGACCAAAACATAATTATTTTATTCATTATGCTTTTTTTGTTATTATTAATCGGTCGATGAATCGGAGATCGGAATTTTATTCTGCCAGATATCGGAATCCGCATCGGTCTCAAAAAATCCGCATCATAAAATGTGAGAGACCCCATCCATCCATCCATCCATCCATCCATCCATCCAGCCATCCATCCATCTTTACTGCTTTCCCCTCACAAGGGTCACAGGAGCCTATCCCAGCCATCTTCGGGCGAGAGGCGGGGTACACCCCGAACCGGTCGCCAACCAATCGCAGGCCACATATAAACAAACATTCGTGCACACATTCACACCTACCGGCAGTTTAGAGTCTTCAACCAACCTACCACGCATGTTTTTGGGATGTGGGAGGAAACCGGAGTCCCTGGAGAAAACCCACACAGGAGCATTCAAACTTCATACTGGCGGGACTGGGATTTAAACCCCGGTCCTCAGAACTGTGAGGCAGATGTGCTACCCAGTCGACCAACGTGCCGCCACCCCATACGTGATGAAGAAAAAAAATGGGAAAGTGTTTCCTTCCTACTCTTCCTACAGCCTCTGACAATCGGGCTTTTTCTGTCTTCAATCAGAAAAGAGGAAGAAAGCCCGGGCCTAATTATCGGTACGTGCACCTCTCGGTAAATGTTCCATTGTAATTCCAACTGAGATCAAAGGACGAGTGTTTGTCTCGATGTGGAAAAAGGGACATTTCTATTCATGCTGTGGCTTGCCTGAGACAGAGACACGAACTATTGCCCCTTTTAGCAATTTCAATGGGACCACTGTGGCGTTGTGATGCTCAGTGAAACATGATGCGGCGAGATGCCGTCTTCTTCCAATCGTACGAATGAACGCAAGCCGCGATTGTGCAGTTTAATGATTGATTGTTTGGGCAGAATACAAAGTCATGGCAGCCAATATAAGAGTTCAGTTTGACAGAATTTGGCAAGAGTGTAAGACATACCTTGGGAGGTGGCTGCAGGGGTCCTCACCCCGCATTATATGGAGAGAAAAGGGGGAAACTGCCTGGAAGATCGTTTATTTTACAATTCATGAGAAGGTTTTTCAGCAACATCTTGAACCCTTTCTCTGCTTCTGAAACTTAGCCATCCATGTTTAAACCTGGTTTAAATCTCGCTTGGATTTTCATACAACTTCCGTAATGTAGCTGCATACAGGGTCGACACCGACACCCAAGTCAGTCAGCACATCTGTCTCACAGTTCTGACTTTCAGGGTTCTACCCTTGCTTGTGTGCCTCACCTGGTTACTCCGTAGTTCTTCTAAATTGAAAATAAGAGCAATAACTAGAAGTGCTGTGTTTCCTGCTTGAATGTTGCTGGCTTAACGTCGTTTGTTATCGTTAGAATAGAGAGTACACAATACAAAGATTTGCTTTTGTCATGAACGGAACAGAGGATAGGACCCAAAAATGCACGACTCCAAAACAAATGGACAGTTTCCAAAAAGAGAGGTTTAAGATACGGGCGTAGGTCGGTACACAGGCAGGCGATCCAAGAAAGGCAACAGTGTCCAAAAACATGAGGCAAAGAGGCGAGGTCGACAATCGGAACAGGGTCTGGTCTTACTGTGAGTCTGTGACGTGGAAACAAGGAACGCTGGAACGCGACGGCAAGGTACGACGAACTGGCGACGAGAGGGAATGAGACACGAGGTTAAATGCCAGGGGTCATTAGGGTGAACGAGGCGCAGGTGGGGAAGATGCTCACAGGAGCAGGTGTGTGTGAAACGGGGGGGAAGGCAAAAACCGGAACACACACCCATGACAGCTTTATAAAGTGTAGGTAATGATTCTATGTTAGGTGTCCCTTTAATATGACATCTGTCTACCTTTTACAGCTATAACAGCTCTGACTCTTCTGAAAAGGCTTTGCACAAAGTGCAGGAGTGTGTGTAGGCCTTTTTGGAATCCTTCAGAGTTTCTTTCACTGGAACTGAGGAGCCAATATTTTGGACAATTATTGCTCCCAACTTTGTGGGCACAGTTTGAGGATGGCCCCTTTCTGTTCCAACATGACTGTGCACCAATGCACAAAGCAAGGTCCATAAAGATGGATGAACTTGACTGAGCTGTACAGAGTCCTGACCACAACCTGATAGAAGACCTTTGGGATGAATTAGAGCAGAGACTGAGAGCCAGGCCTTCTTGTCCAACATCGGTGTGTGACCTCAAAAATGTGCTTCTGGAAGAATGGTCAAAAATTCCCATAAACACACTCCTAAACCTTGTGGTCTGCCTTCCCAGAATACTTGAAGCTGTTATAGTGGCAAAGGGTGGACTCACATCATATTGAACCCTAATGAATTCGAAAGGGGATGTCACTTAAGTTCTTATGTGAGTCAAGGCAGCTGAGAGAATACTTTAGGCAATATCGTGTATATTGACCAAGAGAGAGGAATTGTATATTGTAATTGTGTATTGGAAGGACAAAAGTGAAGTAAAAGTCACATATATTTGGAATTTGCAAGAATTTTCATGAATTTGGGTACCTAAAGCATTTTTTGCTTTCTCGAGCAATCCGTGTCACGTGATTTGATGGAGGAGCGAAGCCTGCGATGCAATTGGTGGAAGATAATGCATGTCCGGGTTCATATGTTTGTTCGGCCGAGTGCTTTAATGACAAGTGAGTCGTGACACACAAATACATATTTATAAGTGCCCTGTTAACAATATCCATTACCTGTGCGTTATTAGTGTTTTACACAATGTTAAGTCGTGAAAGAGGCCGTGTAGAAAACGCTAAGTTAGCCACCTAATAAATAATGATGAAAACATATATATATGCTGTCCCATGATGCCCCCTTAACATTTGTGCCTGCCCCCTCAAGTATGCGTCCCAGAACCTGCCCTGGTCATAATAATCCTAATGTGCGGCTGAGAATTTCAGGCGTAAGAATAGCATTACTATTTCCGCAGAGGCGAATCACGACTCTCTGTTGTGTGACAACAAAACACTGGGAAAGTGTATTTGAAGAAGGTTTAGAACTGAAAGGACCCACTGAAATTAACCAAAAGGAGCCTCCGAATTTCTTTTTTCTTTTTTTGTTAGAAAAATGTTGTAGTATTGCAAAAACAAAAAAAAAAGATTTGGTTGAAATTGACAGAGTCGAAATAGTTGGGTGTAACTTGACGACATACTCAACAATCCTCATCTTGATGCAGCTATGTGTGAGTTTTTAGCACTCCTACTATTACAACTATCTTGCAAACTTGCGGTTTTTGTTCTCCTTTGTAAGGAGCAGCTGGTAACCGGCTGACTAAAGCAATCTGACTTTGAACTGAAGTAATTGGCACTTTGAGTGAAAGATCAAACATCCAGTATGGTGAACAGAGGGATTAGCCAGCAGTTTATCATCAACCTCAGTTTGCCTTTGAGGAAGCTCTCTTTAGTTGAGCAATTTCCCAAGATTTCATCCACACTCCCTGGCGGGATGTGCGCCGGCTATCGACCTTCGCGGTGGCTTCGCCTAACTATGCACAGGTCTAGACCCAGGAACAATGTCCACGAGGATGGTCGCGTGATTGGCACAAGGGGGTGCGAATCCAAGAGGACAGAGGGTAATCATGCAGCAGTGGGCCTCAGCTGGAACTGAGAGTGGCAGGTGGAAAATGGGGGCGTTAGTCACCCACCAGAGCCCCATCGGTAGCATGCTGTGTTATGCAAGCGCGTCTTAGAAGATGGGACGCTATTCAAATGGTCATCAGTTGCCATGTGTATTGTAGGCTTTGTTGGATCAAATATGGAAATGTTAACCCCGTTTAAGTTGTGATCCAAGGAAAGAACAAGAGCACGAACGGTGTTATTTATGAGACGTGTACAAAATTGGAGTCCATAAATGCGAGTCTGTATGCATGAGAGTGTTATTAGGAGGCCTCTCGTCGCCCCTGTATGGGGGACCATTAAGGGGTTCCTCTATTGTGGCTGTGCCCCGTCCACTTCCAAGAGACATCCATCATAGAGGTGCCCGGGGTCTCGAGGGAGGGTCTTAATGAGAGCCGAGACGCCCCGCCCGTCTGGGCCTCGTGACGATCGCCTCCGAAACAGATCCTGGACCGACCACACCTGAACCCCGGTTAATCACACAATCGACAAAACCACAAGGTGAAAGCCTAATCGGATCTGATTCCTTCCCACTTTGGTTCAAGGCATAAAAGAAAGACAAACCCAGTGGAATGATTTGAAACATACAAACATATTTTCTCCTGCTGCAGCATTCATTTGTCCCGTTGTCTTTCGTAACGGCCCTGGGAACGGTGCGGAACAACTAATGTTGTGACAGGCATTCTTCTTTGATTTGCATGGCAATTACCTGCCATTGTGGAAACACAAAAACACAAGTAGCACCATACGCTGTGTCGTGGTGGCACGAAGCCACAAACGGCCTCCCTTAATGAGTGCATTAGGAATTGCGGATGGATCAGAGTCATCGGAGCAGATGATTCTGAAAAGAATGAGTCCTTTTCCGTCTTCCCCTTTGTCATTGGATGACCTTCACGACATGCTACCCTGAATTTCTCAGAAACAACTACGCGCAATATGCCGCTGTGACTCAACTCGATCCAACTGATGAAGATAAACAGTTGTACGCAAGATCAAACATGGAATATAAACTCAATCAAGAAATATTCTTCTCAAATTGAAATATTCAAGAGCAGCGTCCTTCACGTTGGTGTTTGGCACAACAGGAGGTCCAGTTTGATTCCTTTTGGGTGCACAGTCTAACACAGTGTTGTGTGAAGAGAGGAACAAGACCGAAGTCTCCGCCGTATGAGATGCTGGAATTGCAATCTGAAGATCACAGCCTCCGTGAAGTCGCTCGCGTTTTGCTGCGGGAGCGGAAGTTTGAATGTAAACAAGCAGCTGCAGTTTCCTCACAGTCGTTAGACAAAACGTACAAATTGAAATTGTTCAAAACTCATTTGACTATTTTGGCCATTTGCATACTTTATTACTGGACATTGAAGGACAGAATTAGACACTCTTTATTTTCTGAAGAGTATTGCCCCTAATGGTTTTTTGTCATCTTGCTCAAACTTCGAATCAAAAGATGGAAAGTGTTGGCTCATGGGTCACAGGTACTGTAGCGGCTCATAGATACTGTAGATACTTGCAAGCAGATGACATCGGCTTGACTACTGGAACATTGCGTCATTCACAGTTGAGATACGAGCGACCCGATATGAATATTTCGACATACGAGTCCCGGTTCGGCCAATTTTTGTCTTTGACTTGCGAACGCAAACTTGAAATGGAAGTGCTCGTGTGGTGGCAGTAAGCTCAACTCAACTCGCTTCATGATAAGCGGCACTTTGAAAAAAATCGACAACAATTCTAAAAATTCGGCTTCAAGTTGTTTAGTACCACTTCCTGTTGAGGTTTACTGTCAAAGCAAACATCAAACTAGGACAATTACACGTGTTTTTTCAAAACCGCCTCACACACACATAGCTTAGCCTTTAGTCTGCTAGCTTAATGCTAATGCTAACATATAATGTGAAAGATCATAATAATATCCATCCATCCATTTTCTAAAGCGGAGATAATTTGAGCTTCCATGAACAGTAGGCGGGCTCACCAGAAGTAGCAGCAAATTGCTATGAAAGCAATTGTATGTCACTTCTGTCGCCCCCTACGTTGGAATTCTGCATTGTAACAACAGGTGTCGCGTCGATATGACGTCAACTGTGCCAACGTCCCCGTCTTCCCCCCCCGGGTGAATACACACCAAGGCCAGAATGTATGCATGCGGTACGTATACGTACAGCACCAGCCGTTGAAATAAGCGAGCCTCTTTTGAAATACAGTGAAACTTCGATACAACGGACGAATAGGAGCGGAGGGTCGTCCGATGTAGCCGATTGTCTGTTACATTGAAGCACTTTTTATAGGCCAAATCCACCCATATTGCTGTACAGTACAAAATTATTGTTTTGTAGGTTTTTTTTGTTGGCTAAAAAGCCCTGTCCAGTACAAAATGAATGTAAAAGAAAGCTTGAAAATGTTTAAAATCCATACTTACCACGCCGGTGACATGTCATGGTGACATTGTTGATGTACAGTACTCATCATAGTCGCTTTCATGAGCTGCGAGGAATTAGTGTGCTTCCTAGTTCCAAACAAGTTGCCAAAGGCGAATGGCTTGACAAAAAAAAAAAGTTAATGTCCCAAAAATAGCATGTTCCACACTCCAGAGACTTTCTTCTGCTGTAGTCTCAAACATGACATATTTTTCCAAATATTACCTTAAAGCGCCACCTTGTGGTGCAATCTATTAGTTTGTCTGAGATTTCCAAATCACGAAGAGGTTGACTCATAGTTACACTATTGAGCACATAATAGAACACTGACTTCTGAACAGTTCATCATTTTGGACTTTTTTATGCAACACTCACTTATCTGTGTTGTCATATGAGGCGACATTTGTCATTAGGTCAACACGGTATGGTATAGTGGTTTTCCACATGTACACGTATATAGTACGTAATACAACATGCACATTTTTTTATTACATATTCAGATTTCATCATAGTTTGTTATCGGTTTATTATTTGTGAAAAGAGCAAATATGTGGTTAATTCCAAAATAATGATCTAGGCTTTTAATCCCCTTTTTTGGAGTAAACATCCAAGGGTCCCAGGGTCCTGTTTCTTCATCCATCCATTTTCTGAGCCGCTTCTCCTCACGTGGGTCGCGGGCATGCTGGAGCCTATCCCAGCTGTCATCGGGCAGGAGGCGGGGTACACCCTGAACTGGTTGCCAGCCAATCGCAGGGCAGACATAAACAAACAACCATTTGCACTCACATTCGCACCTACGGACAATTTAGAGTCTTCAATCGACCTACCCTGCATGTTTTTGGGATGTGGGAGGAAACCGGAGTGCCCGGAGAAAAGCCCCACGCAGGCACGGGGAGAACATGCAAACTCCACACGGGCGGGGCCGGGGATTGAACCCCGGTCCTCAGAACCGTGAGGCCGACGCTCGAACCAGTCGACCACCGTGCCGCCCCTGTTGATGCATTCATTTAAAATTAAGAAAGATGAAGAAAGCCTTTACGCACAAATGCGCACATTTCTGTGTTTCTAGCTCATATCGCATTCTTCAGGGTCTTCAAGCAGAGGTCAGCACAGATGTGCGACGAGGTCGTAACAGTAGTCACCCTTCGACCTCCAGTCCGGCCTGGCCTTATATCTCTCCTCCCTACAATTTATCTCCCACTCCATTCACTTCTAGCCTGAATCCATCTCGAGTCCAATGTGAATTTGCTCCAGAGCACTTTTAAAGGAGGCCTTGAGAGCTATGTTGCTGGAAGAGCTGTGTGTAACATGACCCCTTGTGTTCGAGATAATCCCGCTCCAGGCTAAAGCTTCCTGCTAATTGTCAGAGAAGCTGAGCTGACCAATGCAAAGCGCTCTAATGCTGGAGTCAACCCGAGGTCAGATGAGGACATCGAGGTATCGATCCGAGACAACACAGCACGCAGTAAACTTCCAGGCAATCTCATGGTTTAGCACAGTGCTTTTCCTGATCCAATCTCCCTTCAAAACAGCATCAGGGGATCTTCGTCTGGCACTCTGATCTCAATTGCCCCTCTCGAGCCAAACTGCTTCGGGGGGTCTGATGAAGATATAGCATATCCCACTGCCCATTTGCACCATCGTGATTAGGCTCCGGGGGTTAAAAAGTACTGATATACAGTAGTTCAACACAAAAAGTGAAATTAATATTACAGGAAGTCCTCGAGTTACGACGTACTCGACCTACGACGTTTCGACTTTACGACGCCCGTGCCTCGTCCGCCATTTTGTCCCAGCACCATAGTGTTTCTGCTTAGCCAGTGCATAGTTATGGATCATAACCTAGCTGACTTGGGACCAGACATCCTGGAGTATTCACCTGCCTTTTTTCAAAACCACAAAATGTATTGATTCTAATGAAGTTCTCGTGCGCCTAAATAGAATCGGACCACTGACACAAAATAGCAACTAGATTCAATCAGCTTTCTATGACACTCCTGCAAACTAATGTTGGGCAGTCCATCTCAGTTTCTTCATGTCATCAATGAACTTCAGTCATACTGGCCTCACAATATGGAACAATTCTATTTCCCCCGTGCGGCGTGTAGTCTCGGTGTGTCGTGTTTGTTAATGAACTGGTGTGAGCACATCATTAACTCCCAGCGTATCGTGACCTTAAGTCAGAGGTCAATTGACAGAGCTGACACGCCGTGAGCCCCATCTGGCCCGCGGGGATACGTGACAGACTGGTGTCACACTCAAATCACCTGGTGTGACATTTCCCCCCCCCCCCCCTGAACTCACACACACACACACACATACTGAAAGACAGGCAAAAACACGAACACTCGTCCTTTTCAATGGCTCTACTTGCATTGCAGTGACTGACTCAGAGAAAGTCCAGCGCCTGATCCATAATAAAAAAGGAACTTCTGGCAATATTGTCATCATTAAATGAAGGTCTCTAGAGATATTTGGGGCATTTTTGTTAAATGTGTACGTTAATGGAGAGGCAGTTGACAAAACCAAAGAATGTAATGTGGTTTACAACTTTACAACATCCACCCGTGGAGGTCTGCTAGCAATTCCGTATAAACACACTTTGCGCACTTCGACCTCCCGGACTCGAGCAAATCAATTTCTTCTTCCGCCACGTCGAAGAGTGTCAGTGCGCTTTTAACGAGCCGCTTTGATTGGACAGGATTGAAATCGGTTGTTATCGGTGCAGCAGATGCGCTGGTCCACAAAATTACCAACACCGGGTCTAACCTGCCTCCACACAGAGTTACGCCAGTCGTTAAGCTACAGTCCTAAAAGTGATTTCAGCCTGCGTTGATGTGAACGTGACAGACTGCCGAAAACAACCGTCGCTGCAATCAAAGGTGATTTGGTCTCAATGTGGTCATACCAGTCCACAGAAAAAAAAATGAACCCTCCGCCGGTTTGACCACAACGCTATAAAGCTGTATTCGGAAGTTACACGTGCTGACACTGATGCTGAAACTATGCGTGTGTGTGTGTGTGTGTGTGTGTGTGTGTGTGTCAAGTCAGGCTGCTGCTGACATCATTGAGCCAATGCCAATATTGAGCCTCGGTAAAATACAGTAAGCTGGTTAGCGTTTCATGACACGGTCCAGATTTGGGTACAATTTTAATCTGCCATATTGGGATCATATTCATGGAGCTGAAACATGAGGCAGAACGCATCAATATGAGACTCCGCTTATGATTGTGTGCCGAGGCAATATTTAGTTTAGTCAAAATACCGTAATGAGTGACAGATCCACTCCTGCCCTTGTTTTGCGTACTGAGTATCGGAAGTTTCGATGGAACAGGCTGAGAACAGAGCCACATGACAACAGTAACATCTGGCTCCGGCTCCAGAGATGATTACTCTGCAGCTCTGCGAGGACTCATCCTGCAGGCCTTGCTCTCACCCTGGTTTACACAGACATACACTAACACGCACAGATTGGTGCAGCCAGATGGCACCGTCTCTTTGACTATCTAACACTCAGCAGAACAGCGGTAGGGATTTGTTTTGGTGAGCAAACACAAAGATGAGGAAGCCGAAGGCTGCTATTGTAGCTTCGACTTATAGTAGGTGCTGGTGACTTCTAGTAGGAAGGGAACTCCATCATACGATGACAATTAAGTCATGAAATCTCAGCGAAACTGAGGACCCCCTATACCCCAGGTGTCGAATTGGTGGCCCGGGGGCAGGATCCCGCCCAATCATGCGCATGGACTAAATGTTTTTTGGGGGAACTGACAAATTGAAACTTGTCTTCACTTGTAATAACATTGATATTTTGGAAGCATTTTTTTGTGAACAATCACCCTTTTAAAAGAAATGTAATCATCGAGGAACTTTCTTTTATAGGCTTCAGATTTCAGAACTAGTTATCCATGTATATGTCATTTTATGAGGCGACACTTCATTTATATGGGTTCACAGTCATAATGGCCCTCCGAGGAATGTGTGGCCCACAACAAAAATGACTGTGCAAAAGGTACTCGACACCAACAACTAGCTTTGTTGTTTTAATGACCTGAAATGATATTAATTAGGGTTGTCATTTAGGGAGTATAAAGGTATGAATGGACGGACAAGCAAAGGTCATGTGGTCGTGCCAGTTCACCGTGGAAAACTTATTTGACCCTGTTTTGTGTACAGGGATTGGCAAAATGCTAAATTACTTGGTTCATTTCTTCATAAACTACTAGTTTGTGGTCTGAAGAACATGACGAGCTATGCTTTTAAGATTCGATTGGTAAAACAGTTCCCTCCTGGAAGCCGTCACCTTATCGTGGTGGAGCGGTTTGTGTGGCCCAATCATCTTAGGAACTAAGTTGTCTGGGGCTTCACGCCCCTGGTAGGGTCACCCATGGCAAACAGGTCCGAGGTGAGGGACCAGACAAAGAACGGCTAAAAGACTCCTATGATGAAAAATATAAGTGGATCGAGGTTTCCCTTGCCTGGACGCGGGTCACCGGGGCCCCCTTCTGGAGCCAGGCCTGGGGGTGTGGCTCGAAAGGCGAGCGCCTGGTGGACGGGCCTGCACCCATGTGGCCCGGCCGGGTACGGCCCGAAAGGGTAACGTGGGTCCCCCTTCCCATGGGCTCACCACCTGTGGGAGGGTCCATAGGGGTCGGGTGCAGTGTGAGCCGGGCGGTGGCAGAAGGTGGGGACCTTGGCGATCCGATCCCCGGCTACAGAAGCTGGATCTAGGGATGTGGAATGTCACCTCTCTGGCAGGGAAGGAGCCTGAGCTGGTGTACGAGGTCGAGAAGTTACGATTAGATATAGTCGGACTTGCCTCCACACACAGCTCGGGCTCTGGTACCAGTCCTTTCGAGAGGGGTTGGACTTTCTTCCACACTGGAGTTGCTCCCGGTGAGAGGCGCAGAGCAGGTGTGGGTATACTTATTCCCCCCCCGGTTGGACCCGGGACGAGGGTAGCCTCCCTCCACCTTCAGGTGGGGAGACGGGTCCTGACTGTTGTTTGTGCCTATGCACCAAACAGCATTTCATAGTACCCACCCTTTTTGGAGTCCTTGGAGGGGGTGCTGGGGGGACTCCATCGTTCTCCTGGGGGACTTCAATGCTCACGTGGGCAATGTCAGTGAGACCTGGAAGGGCGTGATTGGGAGGAACGCCCCCCCCCCCCCCCCCCGATCAGAACCCGAGCGGTGTTCTGTTATTGGACTTCTGTGCTCATCACGGATTGTCCATAACGAACACCATGTTCAAGCATAAGGGTGTCCACACCTGCACTTGGCACCAGGAAACCCTAGATTGCAGTTCGATGATCGACTTTGTGGTCATGTCATCGAATTTGCGGCCGCATGTCTTGGACACACGGGTGAAGAGAGGGGCGGAGCTGTCAACTGATCACCACCTGGTGGTGAGTTGGCTCCGATCGTGGGGGAAGATGCCGGTCCAACCTGGCAGGCCCAAACATATTGTGAGGGTCTGCTGGGAACGTCTGGCAGAATCCCCTGTCAGAATGAGTTTCAACTCCCACTTCCGGTAGAACTTTGCTCACGTTCCGGGGGAGGCGGGGGACATAGAGTCTGAGTGGACCATGTTCCGCGCCTCCATTGCTGAGGCGGCCGACCGGAGCTGTGGCCGTAAGGTGGTCGGTGCCTGTCGTGGTGGCAATCGCCGAACCCGTTGGTGGACACCAACGGTGAGGGATGCCGTCAAGCTGAAGAAGGGGTCCTATCAGGCCTTTTTGGCCTGTGGGACTCCTGAGGCAGCTGATGGGTACCGGCTGGCCAAGCGGAATGCAGCTTTAGTGGTCGCTGAAGCAAAAACTCGGGCATGGGAGGAGTTCGGTGAGACCCTGGAGAAAGACTTCCGGACGGCTTTGAGGAAATTCTGGTCCACCATCCGGCATCTCAGGAGGGGGAAGCAGTGCACCATTAACACTCTGTATAGTGGGGATGGGGCTCTGATGACCTCTACTCAGGAAGTTGTGAGTCGGTGGGGAGAATACTTCGAAGACCTCCTCAATGCCCCCTACACGCTCTCCCATGAGTAAGCAGAGTCTGGGTTCTCTGAGGCGGGCTCTCCTATCTCTGGGGTTGAGGTCCCCGAGGTGGTTAAAAAGCTCCTCGGTGGCAAGGCCCCGGGGGTGGATGAGATTCGCCCGGAGTTCCTAAAGGCTGTGGATGTTGTAGGGCTGTCCTGGTTGACACACCTCTGCAACGTCGCGTGGCCATCGGGGACAGTGCCTCTGGATTGGCAGACTGGGGTGGTGGTCCCAATTTTTAAGAAGGGGGACCATAGGGGGTGTTCCAACTACAGGGGGAATCACAATCCTAAACCTCCCTCTCTTCAGGGATGCTGGAGAGGAGGGTCCGTCGGGAAGTCGAATCTCAGATACAGGAGGAGCAGCGTGGTTTTCGTCCTGGCGGTGGAACAGTGGACCAGCTCTACACCCTCAATAGGGTCCTCGAGGGTGCATGGGAGTTCGCCCAACCAGTCTACATGCGTTTTGTGGACTTGGAGAAGGCGTTCGACCGCGTCCCTCTGGGAGTCCTGTGGAGGGTGCTTCGGGAGTATGGGGTACCGAACCCCCCGATACGGGCTGTTCGGTCCCTGTACGACCGGAGTCAGAGTTTGGTCCGCATATCCGGAAGTAAGTCGGACTCGTTTCCAGTGAGGGTTGGACTCCGCCAAGGCTGCCCTTTGTCACCGATTCTGTTCATAACTTTTATGGACAGAATTTCTAGGCGCAGCCGAGGCGTAGAGGGGGTCCGGTTTGGTGGCCTCAGTATTGCATCTCTGCTTTTTGCAGATGATGTGGTTCTTTTGGTTTCATCAAGCCGTGACCTCCAACTCTCACTGGAGCGGTTCGCAGCCGAGTGTGAAGCGGCTGGGAAGAGAATCGGCACCTCCAAATCTGAGACCATGGTCCTCAGTCGGACAAGGGTGGCGTGCCCTCTCCGGGTCGGGGATGAGATCCTGCCCCAAGTGGAGCAGTTCAAGTATCTTGGGGTCTTGTTCACGAGTGAGGGAAGACTGGGACGCTAGAGAGACTTCATCTTTCGGCCGGCCCGGGAACGCCTCGGGATCCCCCCGGAAGAGCTGGATGAAGTGGCTGGGGAGAGGAAAGTCTGGGCGTCCCTGCTAAAGCTACTGCCCCCGCGACCCGACCCGGATAAGCGGAGGAAAATGGACGGATGGTAAAACAGTTTGAATATGTTTTTGTATTGTTAAAATAAAGAATCATGTCGGAAAAAGGGCAGCCGACTGGTTAGAGCGTCTGCCTCGCAGTTCTGAGGACCGGGGTTCAATCCCCGGTCCCCCCTGCGTGGACTTTGCATGTTCTCCCCGTGCCTGCGTGTCTTTTCTCCGGGCACTCCGGTTTTCTCCCACATCCCAAAAACATGCAGGGTTGTCATGAACGGGACAGAGGATAGGACCCAAAAATGCACAACACCAAAACAAATGGACAGTTTCCAAAAAGAGAGGTTTAACACACGGGCAGAGGTCGGTACACGGGCAGGCGATCCAAAAAAAGGCAACCGTATCCAAAAACACGAGGCAAAGAGGCGAGGTCGACAATCGGAACAGGGTCTGGTCTTACTGTGAGTCTGCGACGTGGAAACAAGGAACGCTGGAACGCGACGACAAGGTACGACGAACTGGCGACGAGAGGGAATGAGACACGAGGATAATTAGGGTGAACGAGGCGCAGGTGGGGAAGATGCTCACAGGAGCAGGGGTGTGTGGAACGGGGGGAAGGCAAAAACCGGAACACACAATTATGACAAGGGGAGGTTCATTGACAACTCTAAATTGCCCGTAGGTGTGAAAGTGAGCGCGAATGGTTGTTTGTTTGTTTGTTTGTGCCCTGCGATTGGCCGGCGACCGGTTCAGGGCGTGCCCCGCCTCCTGCCCGATGACAGCTGGGATGGGCTCCGGCACGCCCGCGACCCGCGTGAGGAGAAGCGCGACAGAAAATGGATGGATGGATTTTAATCAGTATGATACATTTGAAAATGACAAAAGTAAAAGTATGCTGTGTGAGGGAATATCACATTGAAAACAAACATTTTCTGAGGCGCTTCAACAGCACGGGAAAACCGAATTGCAAACCTTGTGGGAAGTGAGCGAAGTCGCTTGAGGTGGGAATAAAAGGCCCGTGAAACTCCAGACCAAGTCGGGAAGAAGACCTACCTGTACCAGTCCAGTCCTCGTGCGTAATGCCGGTCAAAGAAGTGCGGTTCGGAACCGAGAGCTCGGATGTCAGGATGGAGCCGCAGAAACTCCAGCAGCGCTCTCGTCCCTCCCTTCTTCACGCCGATGATCAGGGCTCGGGGGAGCCTCCGAGTGGCCGTCCATTCCTTCCCGGAGCCGCTCGCCTCAGCCGCCCCTTGGGAAGCGTTCCCCTCGGAGGTGAGGAGCTCGCCGGCGGGGTTGTCCGCGAGGCCGGACTGGCAGCACCCGGCGAGGAGGTAGAGCAGGGAGAAGCAGACGATGCTCAGAGAGGACGCGATGCTGAGCCGGTGGAAGAGCCTCCGCAGATGCTGCTGATGAGTGTGAAAAGATGCCATCCCTCGCAGAGCCGCGCGAGACGAGAAGCCATTCTAGCTCACATCCCGTCACAGGAGCGCTCCCGGGACGAGGAACTTGCCTCAAGTCCGCGATGTGGCCTCGCTCGGACTACTCGAGTGTCAATGCTCATCCTCACGAGCAATCGTGCGGCGACTGTGCCTTCCTCGCTCCCCTTCCCCCCTCCGCGGCGGACTTACTCTGCAACTCTCAAGAGGATCTCTCTCTCTCTCTCTCTCTCTCTCTCTCGCGCGCGCGCTCTCTCTCAAAAGAAAGAATGAAATTATAATCACAATAATCATCATCATCGATTTTTGAAAACAAATTATACAATGAACATGGCAGCAGAGTTGCAACTTTGAGTTTTGAAGAGTCAATGTTTGAAATGGAAAAAGAGTTCCAGAGTTGCGGAGCAGACAAAGATGAGGAGGACAAGATTAGCAATTGCCTGAAATGTGGCTAAAAGAATTTTGAATTGAATTCTGGAAATAACTGGGAACCAATGGCGTGCAAAGGAGGTGGGGGGGGGGGGGGGGGGGGGGGGCAATGGCCCCGGGCATCCAAACGGGTTTGGGTGGGCATTAAAACTGGGGGAAAAAATGTTTTGTCAGCTTCCCAACCCCGACCCCCCCGATCAACGATCGGTTGAACTGTTGGAACAACTTCCACCAGCTTTCAATGAGCATTTACGCACACACACGCGCACACACGGAGAGTCCTCAGAACTGTGAGACAGATGTGCTAACCAGTCGTCCATAAATATGCCGCCCATTATCTATATTTAATTTCAGCTTCAAACAACCCTAAATACAGTGATTGCTTGATTAACAAGGGCTTCATTATTTGAGTGCCCGCAAGCAAAATTGAAATGAATCCAAATTCCATCAATCCTTTCCAGCCCCGAATCACACACGCGTTTTGAAGGAAGACAATTTGCTCCACTGTTTAACAACAATAAAAGGGAAGAAAGAAAGGAAGTGTTTTTCTAAAGCATAATAATGATTATACAGACTGGACTCAGGGCGCATGGTCTCGTCTCGTGGGTGACGTCGTGACTTTTGGCCTACGGCAACTGCTTGCGAGTGCATGTTATATTTGTGTTTGACCGTTTTTAGGGTTTTTTTTTCCCACTTCACGAATTTTGCAACACGAAGCGGAAAATCAACCAAGCCAAGCGACGGTTCAAACTCCCAAAAACTTTTCAGTGCAGGTCCCAGTGTAATGGCAAGAAATGATCATCCTTTTGAAGCAAGTTCATGTGTCGTAAAGCGCCACTGGAAGCACAAAAACAAGGAGCAGACCAAAGACATTTGACAACACAATTTTGCAGGGATGCACCAATGCGACGCATGGTTGCAAATATCGAAGAGAAGAATAATTGGTGGAAACGCTCCTCCGACCCCCCCCCGGAAACGGGACCGGACGGATTTGACATCAAACGTACGTTCGTGAGAATGCTTGCAACCGTCAAGCAGATAAACAAGTGGAGGTCATCGATGTCACTGGGACCTGGCTTCCAAAACAGATCACTTAATTGGCTTAATGCTCAGACAGCATGTAGTACAGCTGACAGTCAGCTGAGCCTGACCCACAGTCGGGAGCGGGGGGATTTCAGTGGGCATTCAAATGGAGAATGACTTTGGCCCTTGCCCCCCAACGATTGGTTTTCCGTCGGCAACGCCCTCTGCCTCCGTTGACAGATGATTTTGTGCCCGGGCCTCATGCGTCGGAATCTCGACTGCTGGATTCGACCTTTGACGTGGGATTGAGACTAATCTTGAATAGTAAATGTTATCAACAATCTTTTTTGGTACCCAAAATGACAAAGCAGCAGAAGCGTGTTGTTGTTATTGTTGCTGGTGAGCATTTGTGGCTGGTATTATTGCAAAGTGGGGCCGAGGTCCAGATAATAGCTCCGAGGAGAGCGCTTAATTCCCCCGTTGTAACTCGCTAACGTACGCATGCTCGGTGTTCCATTCGGCTTAGCGCTGCCATTATCCCACGGCAGATGTGACCCGCGCCGTGAAAGCGCCGCACCGTCCTCCGGTCCTCCGGTCCTCCATTTTGTTTCACCATCAACATCAAACTTTGTGTCAATCTGACCAACGAAACACAATTCGGCCGTCATGGAAACGTGAGCGTTGAAAATTCATTTGTGTCGAATGACATCATTCAAACTTCAACTTAAGTGGAGTTTAATGAGTTTAGTCATGAATGACTCCATAAGTATTGTATTTATATTGATTATCCAAATTTCAAATAAATACGGGAAAATATACATAAATAAGTACATAAATAAAGCTTTGGGATTCTTTTACTGCTAAGTAAACTTTCTAGTCTTATACGGTATTTGTGGTGGATGTTTTGGTTATTTCACATCAATTGTATATGATATTTTCTTACAACCTTGGGCAACATTTGAGTGCGATTTGGCTGACATTTCTTGTGTTTTATATTAAAGGTCTCGTGCCATCAAAATATATTTGTGTCTTCTGTTTAATGCAGAACATGGCTGAAAATGAGTCTGTGACCTGGCTTAACTTGAACTTGGACATCAAAATCATACATATCAAATATGAACGAGCAATCCAGTCGTGTCACGTGCCAGCCGTTTCGGACCAACTAGAATAGCTTAAAAAAGGCCATCCTGGGCATTTCCAATACAGCAAACAATAAAAAGACATCAACGATTCTAACAATTTTTTAAAAAATAATAATAAAAAAGGTGTAGCATGGGACCTTGAAAAATGAAGAGCACAAAACATGCCTCGAGTTCAGTTGTCCAACATTTCTTCATGAATGTGACGACTCATTCTTCACATGCCTTGTTGATGTGATCCCTTAACCTTTGCCCGCGGATCGCGGGCCGGGTCGCGCGGTGAGGTCGAGCGTCTTTTGTCTGCAGAAATCCCGGCGATGAAGATTCCGCGATGAAGAGGTTGTGGGGAAAAAGCATGAGCCAGGGGTCGGGGCCCGAACCGAGGCGACACATTGACCGAGCAGCCGCATGCCGCTTTTTTGAGAACGATTCGATTTTTTTCTCATTAGTGCGGGTGCACTTCCTGTAAATGAACTGCTGTCAGATTACAAATTGATTTTGCATGTAGCGTGATCATCTACGAAATGATATTTGTTTAACCCCGCACCTGAGATTCTCTTCTCAGGACCCGCTGAGTGACAGTCCAATTCAAGGGGAAGTCATGGTTTATGCTACATTACGGCCGTAAATCACACGGTGAAGAGTCGTACGCCGCACTCGCCAAGCCAATCGCAGACTAACGAGATCTGTACACCGACTGTCGTTTTCTAAGTATTTCATAAAGCATAATATAATCATCTTGAATACGGAGGTACATTTTTATGGCGCTTGCAAAAGGCTCAGTTCCACCAAACTGCTGATTTATCCCATAAGTAGATTGAGAGGAAATATGTTGTTTTGTTGTTGTTTTTCTGATGTCATTCAAGTCTTCCAATGAATGACCTGCTTTCAAACATTGCCCATAACCATTCAAAGTAGGCTTAAGAAAAACATGAGGATTGAGATATGCACATTCTTGTTCAGAAGGTGTCGAATCTTTTTGACGGAGTTTGGATTTTTGTTTTGTTTTGTTTCATGTGACCCCTTTAGTTGACACAATTTTAATAAAATATTTGAAATATCGTAGAGGAATACTTGCTTATTGTACGTTACGTACAGCATATGATAATTCTATCTCATGTAAATGTTGGCAGTGCTGACTTGAGTTTTGTTTCATCATTGTATTATGTGCATATTTACAAGCCCAATTCCAATGAAGTTGGGACGTTGTGTTAAAAATAAATCAAAACAGAATACAATGATTTGCAAATCATGTTCAACCTATATTTCATTGAATACACTGCAAAGACAAGATACGTAATGTTCAAACTCAAATTGTTGTGGACGTCGTGTCCTCCGGGCCGAAGAGGAAAAGAACCATCCGGACTGTTATGGACGCAAAGTTCAAAAGCCAGCATCTGTGATGGTATGGGGCTGTGTTAGTGCCAATGGCATGGGTAACTTACACATCTGTGAAGGCACCGTTAATGCTGAAAGGTACATACAGGTTTTGGAGAAACATATGCTGCCATCCAAGCAACGTCTTTTTCATGGGCGCCCCTGCTTATTTCAGCAAGACAATGCCAAACCGCATTCTGCACGTGTTACAACAGCGTGGCTTCGTAGTAAAAGAGTGCGGGTACTAGACTGGCCTGCCTGCAGTGCAGACCCGTCTCCCATTGAAAATGCGTGGCGCATTATGAAGCGTCAAATACGACAACGGAGACCCCGGACTGTTGAACAGCGGAAGCTGTACATCGAGCAAGAATGGGAACGAATTCCACCGACAAAGCTTCAACAATTCGTGTCCTCAGTTCCCAAATGTTTATTGAATGTTTGTTAAAAGAAAAGGTGATGGAACACAGTGGTAAACATGACCCTGTCCCAGCTTTTTTGGAACTTAGTTCATGATTATTTGCTAAAAACAATACAGTTTATCAGTTTGAACATTAAACATCTTGTCTTTGTAGTGTATTCAATGAAATATAGGTTGAACATGATTTGCAAATCATTGTATTCTGTTTGGATTTAGGTTTAACACAACGTCCCAACTTCATTGAAATTGGGCTTGTACATCTAACCCCCAGTGATTAGCGTAATGTATTGATGTCATTTCTTTGACCTTATGGGTGCTATTGAAATAATCCATCCATCCATTTTCTATCCCATCCCCTTTTCAAGGGTCAGTTTTGCTGGAGCTGATGTTATCTGATTATGGTTGAGAGGCAGTGTCCACTCTGGATCGTATTTAGTCTTCATTTAGTCTTCAATGAACCTAGATGCATGTTCTTAGAACATGGGAGGAAACCAGAGTATCCCAAGAAGACCCATGCAAGCATGAGGAGAACATGCGCCACACAGAAAGGTCAGAGCCGAGATTTGAGATGCGAGGCGGACGTGCTAGCCGCATGCATCAGCGCGCAGCGTTTTGTGTTTGGTTTGTTTGTCAAGTTCGATCAATGGCACACTGAGACTCACTTTTAATCATTTACTTTTTTTGGGGATTATTATACTGACTGAGATTCGTTTATTCATTGATGTGATTGAATTTGTTCAGACTTAAATAATATGGTTTCCAAAAGTAAATCAAGGCGATTCCCCTCTGCTTTTTTTGGAATATTGGACAATATTTGATATAGTGTAAAACATGTTACGCAATGTTTTTTTCTTTCAAGAAAAGAAAATGAAGAAGTTCTGATGACTATCGATGCCAATGAAGGCTGCCGTCTATAAACCTATTCAGGTCACGGATCAAACACCTGCTGCGAATTTTGCTGGGCAGCTCCTTGTTGGAGAGCAGCAAGTTGTGCACAAACAAACAGTTGGACAGTTGGACAGTTGGACGTCTGCATTTAATAGTTTAGACTTCAAAGGGGTTTCCTTATAAAGCATTTTAGATTCATCAAGAAATTTCACCCGAAAGTCAACTCTCACTAACTTTTTTTGCGTGGAGTGGATAAGTAGAGTGTAAAGTCCATCCATCCATCCATTTTCTGAGCCGCTTCTCCTCACGCGGGTGGCGGGCGTGCTGGAGCCTATCCCGGCTACCATCGGCCAGGAGGCGGGGTCCACCCTCAACTGGTTGCCAGCCAATCGCAGGGCACATACAAGCAAACAACCATTCGCACTCACAGTCACACCGACGGGCAATTGAGAGTCTTCAATCAACCTAGCATGCATGTTTGGGGGATGTGGGAGGAAAGCGGAGCGCCCGGAGAAAAGCCACGCAGGCACGGGGAGAACATGCAAACTCCACACAGGCGGGGCCGGGGATTTGAACCCCGGTCCTCAGAACTGCGAGGCATCCACCGTGCTCTAACCGGTCGTCCACCGTGCCGCCAGAGTGTAGAGTATAAAAGATCAATAAATACAGAGTTGTTTTTTTTGTGGTATCTGGATATGTGACTCAGTGGAGCACAACCCTCCAAGGTCTTCTTTGTTTGTTGTTGTTCTCGTCAGAGGGCTACTTCCTGGTTCGCGAAGAATGACGAACAGATGGGTGCCATTATGATTCCGAGGGTTCGTGTGAAAATAAGTCGACAACAACAGCAACAAAGCCGATCGTGAGAGACTTTTGCACGGCTCTGCATAAAAGTGCATCTACTTTTCTGTCCTGCTTGTCTTCATTTTGAACTGAAAAGGGCAATCTGTGCCAATGAATGAGCATCGTGTCGCACTTTCAATTCACTGTACCGGGCACCTTATGAAAAGTTGATCAACTGCTTACATTGTTTTTTTGTTTTTTTTTACTCATTTGAAGTATCTTAGACTTGCTTATGGTATCATTATTGAGAATGTAACGAAAGCCATGCTGAACGTCAGAGCGGTCAGATCGTCATCGTTCTGCCCTCCTCCACCTGCTATCCAGTCATCCGCCCGAGCGCGATCCCAGACATCACGCAGCGCCCTTACATTTCCGCAATTGCGCGTGTCTGACCGAGGGGCTGATCGGGGATCAGAGTTCGGAGCCAGATCAGAAGTGAGCACTCCGAGAAGGGATAAGCTCGACTTACGCAGCTTTGGGGAGGGCGTCGTCGTGTGTTCGCATGTGTTCGTTTGGGCCGATTCCTCTGTGTGAGTGAACGCTCCTTTTCATGCGTACATATGGTTTTGGTTTTAATGAGCCCGTTCCCCCCGCCCCCTCAGTCAACCCGCCTTGTCAGAGCTGCAATGAGGTTATTGTGTCATTGCAAAATACAGGTCACGGTCCACTGAGCGAGCGAGTCCTTTCAATGAAAAAAGCCTGGCGAGGTTAAGGTCAACTTGCATTTGGATTTGAGACTTTTCAAATGTGCACATAGATTTCAACCCGGAACCTAAGAACTGCGAGGCAGGCGTGCTATTACGTGCGATCCCTTGGTGCTTTCACATGAATTGATTTCACCTTTGAGAACGCTAACAAAACTCAACCAAACTGTAGCGCTAGCTTGTTTTTCCCAGCCCACCGCAATTAGCGGCGCAATGTCATTCCTCCACGGTAGCTCAAGAGACGCCAGCTTGACCCTAATCTGACCAAACGCCCTGCCGTCGGCTCCATTCCCCGAAAACACCTTTTGAGTTCGAGGATTAACAAGGTTGAGACGAGACGAGACGAGACGAGAGGAAGACTTTTGGCACGGGAGGACATCTTAAATGAGCCCACAGCTATTTGGCACAACCGGTTCGTATCGATGGAATATTAATGAACGGCAATTGCGAAAGCTTCCCACCGGCGCATTTTTGACATTGACCCGCGCGGTCGGTCGAATCCCGATCACCTCGACTTCCGCATCGATTCAGCTTTCACAAGGCGTGACATTGATTCTTTTTTCTGCGATGTATTCTGTTCCCGCACGAACGCTCACCTTGCGCGCACGCGCGAAGCCACAGCCATTGAGCGCGGGAGACAAGCGGTTCGCTTCCTGGGCCCTGCGTGTTTAGGAGGGTGATATTCACATGAAGATTACCTGTTGGGAAAAAGCCCTGCCCTCATTTCCACAGGCTGCCACGCACAGCTGCCGGTATTGTTTAACATCCTGTTCCAATGGGAGCCGGATTATTGCTCTCTGACAGGACGGGAGGCGATGGAACAACAGGGATTTGTCTCCGCCATAAATCTGTTATCCCCAGCTAGTACGAATGGGATATTCTCTGCGAGCGGATTAAAGCGCAAGGGAGAATCAAGCAATATGGGAGGAATCCCACCCACTTTTATGCTTCACATTGGATCAAACTGACAGTCATGAAGATATCGGTTATTCACACATCCATGTTATTATATGGATTTATATGCAGTATTTCCCGGTCTGGTGGTTTGAAATTCATGTATTCATTGATTTGTGATCATATGAGCATTGATTCACGGAATCGTTAATCGTTACTCAGGAAAGTGCTGACATCAATGTTCAATAAACAAAAAACATCTTTAAATGGGTCCAAATCTATCATTTCAAGTGGTATAATATACAGGGGGGAAAAAAACACACGTGTGCGTAAACAAACACGCATGCATGTTTTTGGGATGTGGGAGGAAACTGCGTGGCTTTTCTCCGGGCACTCCGCATCCCAAAAACACGCGTGGTAGCTTCATTGACTGAAGACTCTAAATTGCCCGTAGGTGTGAATGCGAGTGCGAATGCGAATGGTTGTTTGTTCGGATGTGCCCTGCGATTGGCTGGCGACCGGTTCAGGGTGGACCCCGCCTCCTGTCCGATGACAGCTGGGATGGGCTCCGGCGCGCCCGCGACCCGCGAGACAGAAAATGGATGGATGGCCAATATTGGATACTTCATGCTACTCTATAATACTTTATGGCTTGCGGACGGCGAAGCAGCTGTCTCGCTGGCTTTGAACCCGGAAATGTATTTTTAGCGTGAACGAAAGCTTCTGGGCATTTCGATTGGCTGTAATCTGCGACGTTGCGACACTGAGCACCAGCAAATGAAATTCGGATTTGCGGCCAAACCGGTGGCCAACCTATCGGCCGCTCATGACAAAATAGTCGGGCAAACCCACACACGCACGAGAGACAAGCAGTAACTTTCCACAAAGACTGTCCAACAGCCTCGATTGGCAAATCCAAAATAAGCCAACCAGCCGGCGGCAGCGGCACGCCAGCCAATCACCATCGGGAGAAACGTCTACCGGTCCTTCTTTTCGTAGCCGGCGATCCGAGGCCTGTTAGTGGTTCAGCAAAAAGCACACGCACGCACGCACAAGCTCCACGCAAGGGAATACAAGTCTTTACAGATCATTAGGATTCCTGCTTCTGTCCTCCCCTATCTCCCATTTTCTTCTTCCTCCCCTCCGGACCCCCTGAACTGGACCTCCCTCGGGACCGCTTACAGTGTCCACTCGCACGAGGCTAGAAAATGTGCTCGGATGTAGCGAGTCGCGTTTAGAACTTACTCAAGCTAAGTGTTCACCGAACAACACTGGGTTTCTTGATAACGGGAAACATACGTAATTTGAGGTGATATTGTATCTTAGGTTTTACGGCGGGTGTCACGATCCAAGGCACAATAACTGTACAACACAATGTGCCCAGCCTCTTTTGGGGACTTGGTTTGACCCTGCTAATTGCAACTACTTACACAGCATCATTTTTAGATGAAAAGAATGGGAGACATCCCTTTTTCATTCTTTTTCACAACTGAAATGCAATAGTAACTAGCTGGCAGATGTTGCAACATAGAGTTGTACTGCAAGTCTGCGGCGGTCTCTTGGACCGGCATGCATTTAAAAGGGGGGCATCAACAGTCAACTTCAATCCCGTCCAATGGAAGCGGCACCTCTCGGTCCCTTTAAATGCGGGGCAACATCTCGCGTGGAGACATCTTACGTACATGCGGAAGAGGATTCGATACCTTTTCTAGATTCTAATATAGAATGCGCTGGTGAAAACCCCTGGGGACCGCTCATTGATTTTGCGGTCGTGTTGAATATTTCCAAACGAAACTCTTCATGCGTGTGGGGGAAGCTGACGTCTCACTCGGATATGATTCCAGGTGAGTTTACAGTCGCGCTCGCTCGAGCACACACGCACCCCTTGAATTCAAGTTCTTTCGCCAATTTCTTTGAAAAGCTCCTCTCGGTCAGACCTGGAAGGTGAGGAACTGAGCTGGGGTCAAGGCGTGCAGCGTCTAGCGGGCTTCCAAATCTCCACTTCTGTTTGATTAGCTCTGCGATCTCCCCCCGGCCCAATTCGGGAGCAGGGAGAGGCTCGTGAGGCTCGTCCGCCTGAAGACGGCGGATCGCCACGGTTTTTGAGTCTTTTTGCCTTTTCTCGGATTCCAAGGACTCAAATCCTCTTTGTCTCCGTCCGAAATTGCAGCAGACCTCATGACCCCGCTCTAATTGCTCGGAGTCAATATTGTCGCATTTGGATTCCCATAGCGCTCATATAATATGCACAAAGACGGCTGGCTCTTCAAAGCTCAATACACCGGAGATGAGGAAACCGATTGCCGACACCGATATCATGTTGCCGATTCTCATCATCGCTGTTCGTCTGCAATTTATTCGTGCCAAGTGTCAGATCACATTTGTAATTACCTGTATACTGTATATGTATGTATTTCATATGGCCTAAATGCAATGCATACAGTATATCCGTATTTCACTCAGGAAACCAGCATCGACTACCTTGTATTTCTTATACGAAAATGTGATGAAATGTACCCCAGATATGAATGTCACCTGTATATAATTTGATGACATCAATCTTTCTTGAATTTGATTCACAAATACACAAGTTCAAGTTGACATGTTTGTATTCAAGCGAGGCGATACTTTTCGGAAATGACTCAGTGTAACGCTCGTAAACCTTGCGTCGTTAATGGTAATAGAACAATGGATTGTAAATTCAGCTTGGACAAGGGAATCAATTCATGACAAACTAAAGTCTTTGTATATTTTGATGTCTACAGTCTTTTTATTATACTTTGATTTGATCCACTTTTGCTGTGCGTGCTGTTGTCGCGAGCGTCATATCCAGTTCAAGGACTAACAGTATGAGACTATCAGGCTATTCTAAGTCATAACAAAAGTGTTGAAAGCTAAAAATGCTCAGAATGAACTCACAATTACTGTATATTTCAAACACCCGAAAATCACCCGAAGAGACAGAAATAAAACAGAGTTCGCCTCCCAAGCGCAAGCAACAAGCAACAAGCAACAAGGATCTCCCTGTGTATAATATTCACTCCCCTCTAAAAACAGTGAGGCCAATTCTTTCCCGATTGCACTACACTGCATTTTGATTTGCAATTTGTTGTTCGTGTCATCGGACTAGCAGCTGCATGTCTTGGACACAGCGACGGAGCTGTCAAGCGATGACTACCCACCCGGTGGTCGTGTAGGCTCCGAAGGTGGGAGGATGCCAGTCAGGCCTGGAAGACCCAAATTTATTGTAAAGGTCTGGCGGAGAATGACTTCTGGAGAAAATGCTGGTCCACCATCTGGCGTCTCAGGAGGAAGAAGAGACATGGCACCATCCACACTGTGTATAACGGCAACTCGGGACGTTGCGAGTCGGTAAGGAGAATACTTCGAAGACCTCCTCAATTTCCCGCCACTCTTTCCAGTGAGGAATCAGTGTGCGGGGACTCCTACAGTATCTCTGTGGTTGAGCTTCCCGAGGTGGTTGAAAGGTTTTTCGGGTAGCTTTCATGGTTGACATGCCTCTGTAACACGGGAACAGTGCCTCTGGAATGGCTGACTCGGGTGGTGGTCCCCCTTATTGAGAAGGGAGACCTAAAAGGTGAGTTCCAAAGGCAGGGCATCACACACCTCAGTCTATTTGGTAAGGTCTATTCGGGAGCTCTGGAGCAAAGTGTCCCTGGGGAAGTCAAATGTTGGATTCTGGTTTTCATGCTGACAGTGGAACAGTGGCTCAACTCTTCACCCTCAGCAGGGTCCTAGAGGGTGCATGGGATTTCCCCCCAACTAGTTTCATGTGCTTTGTCAATTTGGAAAAGGAGTTACACCGTTTCCTTTGAGGTATGGGGTACCGGACCCCCTTAATACAGGCTGTTCGGTCTCTGTATGACCGCTGTCAGAGTTTGGTCCGCATTGCCAGCAGTAAGTCGGATTCGTTTCATGCGAGGCTGCCCTTTGTCCTCCGATCTGCTCGTAACCTTTCTGGACAGAATTTCAAGGGGAAGCTGAAGCCTTGAGGAGACGCCTTTGGCGACGTCACTATTGCGTCTCTGGTTTTGCCAATAATGGCTCCGTTGGCTTCATCAAGCCGTGATGTTCAACTCTCGCTGTAGCGTGAGTGTGAAGTGGTTGCATATTGCTGCTGTGACAATGTCGTTTCTCTCACGCTACGAACAAAGTGTCAATCGATCAATCGATTTGTTGCGGGCAGCGTAAGGCGCGCCAAATCAGCATCTTCAGTGTCTTTTCTGCTGCAGAAAATGGATGCATGAAAGTTTGCGTTTCCACAAACACATACAGCACTGTGCCAACAAACAACAAATCCAGTCGATCAAATTGCTTTTCATTGTGCCGTAATTATAGCTCCAGTAGCTGCAGTTTACACATTCCTTTGTCAGAAGGCGATGTTCACGGAGGGTGTCCAATAAAACCCGTAGTTTGTTATTTACAAGGGTGGCAATAAAACCAACCCATCACCCCAGCACCTGACACTGGCCATTGAGTTGCCGCCCAATATATTGACTTAGCAGATGGCAGATGATCAATACTGAGACTCCAACTTTATTAACATCTCTAGTTAGACCTGGACCGATCAATATTGGCGCTGACATGATGACATTCTAACAACCAGCAATAACTGATCGAAATCAAACCCTAGCAAACTTTGTGGCTCAATTTGTCATGTTCTTTGGTTGCATTTGCATACATTGAAGACTTCATCTGATTTAACTGGAATATTATTCGTAGAATTTTGGACGGATTTTGATCTCTTCCGCACCCATGTGAAATAATGATCTGGATGGTCGGTCTTGGTTTGAGGGGCGTGAGAAAGAGTATAGCAGCTTTTCTGTCCAAAAAGCAAGAACATTGAAGGATTATCGTAACCAACATCGCAAGTCTTTAATCTGCTGCGGGCAGCGGAGTTGTATTACTCTCATGGAAAAAACTAGTCTGTTGTGTGACTGTGAGAAACTGTTTCCCAAGTAACGTGGTAGGAGAAGCAGTGCATGCTAGGTTGTTTCAAGGATTAAGCCGAAATTTCTCTCGCAGATTAAATATGCATAATCTTTCAACCAAACAAGATTGAGGGATTAACAAAGAATGTGACATCTCAATGAGACACATAATGCCACGATTAAACCTTGAAAGATGCTACATTTGAATGCTATTGTGAAGGC
This sequence comes from Phyllopteryx taeniolatus, assembly GCF_024500385.1. Lineage (NCBI taxonomy): Eukaryota > Metazoa > Chordata > Actinopteri > Syngnathiformes > Syngnathidae > Phyllopteryx > Phyllopteryx taeniolatus. The sequence continues at coordinate 392,580 of NC_084520.1, forward strand.
AAAATACGACAAAATGTAGCACGGCCAAGAGCAGAGCCGAGCAGCAAACAGATTCGTTCAATGTAACACCGTGAGTGGCTTTTTTCTTTGCGATGCCACCACACCACAGAAGAGTAGCGACGATAGGAATATTGTGACGACAACCAAAGGACCAGAAATGGAACCAGAAATGGCTCATTTGTTTTGTGTTAATAATGCTCTTTGTGGGCAGGGCGCCGTTGAATAGGGCTTAGCACACTTCTGAGGTTTGGGATTCGAATCTGTGCTTATGTGGATCATAGATCATGCACTTTAGTTCATGTTTCAAGTTCCCATGCCGTCATAAGTCGAATATTCTTTTCACATCTATGCAGTTTGTCGATTGAATGCGAAAGGCAATCAACAGCATAAGGCTTGCAAAATGGTCGGTTCAGATTTCCGTGTGTGATGTACGTAGTTACTAAGTACCCGCCTACTTCGTGGTGGGTAATCACTCCCTCAACTCAGCTGAATGGCAACGCGGCATTTCGTGGTTTTCGGTCAGCTTCAAGTCATACGAATACAGTCAGTAACATACATTGATTGCGCTTCCAAACAAGTTAAGTATTGTAGTTGTCATTTCTAATGTAATGAGGCGGCACGGTGGATGGCTCACAGTTCTGAGGAGCGGGGTTCAATCCCCGGCGCCGCCTGCGTGGAGTTTCTCCGGGAACTCCGGTTTCATCCCAAAAACACGCACGGTAGGTTCATTGACGACTCTAAATTGCCCGTAGGTGTGAATGTGAGTGCGAATGGTTGTTCGTTTCTATGTGCCCTGCGATTGGCCGGCAACCGGTTCAGGGCGTACCCCGCCTCCTGCCCGATGACAGCTGGGATGGGCTCCAGCACGCCCGCGACCCACGTGAGGAGAAGCGGCTCAGAAAATGGATGGATGGATGGATGGATGGATGGATGGATGGATAATGGAACGGTGGGTGAAATAGTGAGGCTTGCGTTGATTGTTGCCATTGATGAACGTCGCACACGCCGCACTCATCCATCCATACGGGCAATTTCGAGTCTCCAATTCGTGCATGTTTTTGGGATGTGGGAGGAAAGTCCACACAGATCGAACCCCGGTCCTCAGAACTGTGAGGCAGACGCTCTAACCGGTCGCACACAGGTTCAATTCAAACGAATGGAAGCGGATGAAGAGCCTCTCTTTTTATTTCCCCCCCACGTCCCCTTTCAGCTATTAGTGGGCCAACAATCCAATCTGCTTCACAACGATAGTAAGCATTGCTTTTGATTTTGGCCACTAGATCTCTCTGAACAATTAGGCCACAGTGCAGAAATGGCCAATACATCCAATGTCGCGACAGACGGGCAAAGTGAACCCCACCGTGCAGACGTTACCGTAATAATCATCAGAGCAATAAAAAGCTGCTATCAACCAATCATTTAAAGTCAAGTATGGGGCGGTCCGTGAAAGATTAGGGAATCATTACCACGGCCTCTGCATAACCCCCATAAGTCAGGTTTGTGCCAATAACCTGGGCCTTAAAAATTGATAAGGGTGATCACCTCTCCATTCCAGAGCTGCGCACGTCCCTCTGATATAGAAGTCATGACGCACATTGAATTTCAATATCGCTCTCGGCCATGTTTGGCCCTCACCCACATATTGCTCTTCAGAGAGCTGAGAGTGATGATTGAGAGAAACGATGAGGCTGATGTCATTCAAAGAATTTGTCTGCTATATATCGGACTATATTCAAAGGGAGTGTTATAGAACACGCAGTTTCTCTCTCAAGCTGACCTCCATCTTGCAATGAGACATACATGACTTGGCTGTTCTGTCTGAGCAACCACAAAATGCCAATTTGAAAAGTCCAGCTGAGTGCGCTTCACAAAGCTTTCCTGTTTGACGCACGCAAATGTCGTCGAACTGCATTTATTCACGTGGACATCGCGGGCACATTCCAGTCGACGACGGATGTCGAACTCCCGAGAGGACGGCGACCTGGAGGACGGCCTCCCGCTTACCAGCTGGACTTGATGTCCACACACGCAAGTTGAAGTCAGACTTACTCACAATCATAAAGCAACATCAGTAGGCTAAATATTGTTTCATATCAGGAATTACGAGACATCACAAAAGGAATCATCCTTGATTCTAAAAATGCAATCGTTGCAGGAGACCCGCTCCAGAGCACACTGACGAATGTAACAAATCAATCGATCTGGTCTGGTATTAGTTTGGAGAAATGTCTGCAGGGGGGCATGTATGCTCTAGGATTTGGACAGACTTTGAATATGTATTGTTGTTACTTTTCCAAAATTACTCCTCGTTTCACATTGAGATCATGCTATTGCCATAGTGACAGGAATTCACCAAAATCACACAAAAATAAGTCTAACAATTTCAATGAAAATGGTAAAAATCTATCTTCTGACCTTAGAATTCCTGTAATATATGAACGCAGTCTACTTGTACATATCAGCCCCAAAGCCACTGAGCGTCACAAAGGACATGCCTTGCTGCCACCTGGTGGTTGACTAAAGAAATGCACCCAAGTCAAATCTTTTATTTAGATTTTCCAAGCGACACCAAATTACGATCCAGCGTTAACTTTTTGAATGATGGGACTGCTTTCTCCATTAGTCCGATTGTTTGAATATTGCAGCAACAGTTTCTTTATGCATCGCTACCAAAGACGGGTACATGACTGACGATCAATCACCAACCTCAACGCTATAACTGAGAAAATTTGATCACTTGGAGTTTATTTTTATGGGAGAATTAGTTTTTGTTTGTTTGTTTAAAAGATCTTCATTTCCCGCTAGTTAGTGTTGCTTGATTGCGGATGAACAAAACAAAACATTTCCCATGTTCAAACCTCTGCCTTCTGATGATTTGGAAGGAGTGTAATACAGTATCTTTTTCATGGGGTAAAAATGCTGTTGTTTGTGTCTTTTAAATTTGATTTGTACTTTTCAATTGATAATACAATGCAAACTCAATTACATGGCCAAAGAAATCACAATTAGCAAACTTAACTTGAAATAAAATGTTTAATCTGGTGCCCATTTCTACATCGCAACTCCAAATGCCTTGAAAAACCTACAAATAATTAACGAATGTGATCAATATGCACACATTTTACTGCCTAGAGAGTTTATATTTTATGGGAAAATGTTTACTTGATTCATTGTGCGAGTTATTCGTTACATTTCCTTGGATATGTTAATGGCTGACTTCACAAATTGATGAAAAGTCCATATTGCATCTTTCGCTTTCTAGCCATTGTTTAAGTAGTGTGTTGTTAACAGGAACTGTATCTCTTTTGTCCTTCCTGTAATTGCTGTCACCTCAACATTCAGGCACACGCAAAAAGTCAATAATAATCCATGCTTGATTGTTCTCCGTCATCATCTTCAACCTTTGCGTTACTGCATCTGCTCAGCCAAGACAGAGTCCTTCACTCCAGCACCCAGTACAGCAAAGAGGAAAGAAGGTAGGATGGATCGGAGGTAGACCGCCACCCTGGGGATGGGGTGGGCCAGCACAACCTCCTTCCTCTTCCTGTTCACCGTTCGCATAATCTCATTGGCCAGGACCGAAGGACGCACCCCGTGGGTCAGCTGACTGGCAATAACTATATGGAAAAGCAGACGCATTAAAATCCCCGCTGCATTGAGAAACAAGGAGCACAATTACCTGTAGAGCCGTCATCTATGAACCGAATGAGAAATCACATTTCCTGTAAAAACGAGGCCAGCAAATGATGTGAGACTTCGGAGGTAACAGAAGATGAAACGTGTGATGATGACCATCCATCCATTTTCCTCATCAGGGTCGCAGGTGAGCTGGACTGCTTGACTTTGGGCAAGAGGCGGGATACACCCTGGACTGGTCGCCAGCATATATAGACAAACGACCATTAGCATGCCTATGGATCATTTTAGAGTCTTCAAATGAACCCATCGTGCATCACTTTGGAATGTGGGAAGAGTACCTGGAGAAAAGAAATCTGCTCCTGTTCGGCCGGGACAATGACTCGACATTAAGAAATAAAGATTGGACTGTACACTCCAAATTCAATCCCTCACATTATCCATCCATTTTCTTCCACTTATCCGCAGCAACAGTAATTTTAGCCAGCCAGTCCAGACTTCCCTCTCCCCAGCCACTTCATCCAGCTCTTCCGAGACACCAAGGCATTCCCCAGGCCATGCCGGAAGACAAACTCCCCAGCGTGTCGTGGGTCGTCCCCGGGGTCTCCTCCCGGTGGGACGTGCCCGGAACACCTCAACAGGGAGGTATCCAGGAGGCATCCGAATCAGATGCCCCAGCCACCTCCTGTGGCTCCTCTCAATATGGGGGAGCAGCGGCTCTACTCTGAGCCCCTCATTTCGGCCGCTTGTTTTGTGGGATCTTGTTCTTTCGGTCACGACCCACAGCGCATGACCATAGGTGAGGGTAGGAACCTAGATCGACCAGTAAATTGAGAGCTACACCTTTCGGCTTGGCTCTTTTTTCACCACAACGGAACGATACAAAGTCCGCATCACTGCAGACGATGCACCTATCCGCCTGTCGTTGTCCCGTTCCACTCTTCCCTCACTCGTGAACAAGATCCCAAGATACTTGAATTCCTCCACTTGGGGCAGGATCTCATCCCCGGCCCAGAGGGGGCACAGCACCCTTTTCCGACTGAGGACCAAGGTCTCAGATTTTGGAGTTGCTTATTTTCATCCCGGCGGAACGGTGACCGACTGGTTAGCACATCAGCCTCACAGCCGGCCCCGCCTGTGTGGAGTTTGCATGTTCTCCCCTTGCCTGGGTGGCTTTTCTCCGGGTACACCGGTTTCCTCCCACATCCCAAAACACGTGTGGTAGGTTGAATGAACAGTCCTAAATTGCCCGTAGGTGTGAATGTGAATGGTTGTTTGTTTTTATGTGCCCTGTGATTGGCTAGCGACCAGTTCAGGGTGCTCCCCGTCTCTCGCCCGAAGGTAGCTGGGAGAGGGTCCAGCACCCCCCGCGACCCTAGTGAGGATAAGCGGGACAGAAAATGGATGGATGGATTTTGTGTCATGAGCTGTGCCCTGCAGTCCTTTTGTTGGAGCTTGGGTGGCGCTTTTGTGCTCCTCTCGCTCCCTCTCCCCAGTAATCAGCACCTCCTCGGCCACGCACCTGTCACTAATCAGCCTTCATCTGCATTCAAGCCTGCCAGTCCCAAGACTCTACTGCCAGAGTATTAACGTTCTCCTGTGGTATAACGGCTCTCAAGCATTCACGTAAGCTACGCCGTTCGTCGCTGTCTTTCTGACCTCCATGTTTCAACTTGTCCTCAGTGCTCCCTCCGTGTCCCCAGCCGAGTTGACTTCTTCCACCACGCCGCCAAGCCTGTTCTCGCCACTTCCTGCCTCTCATTTCAGAGAGTACGAGAGAGGGGGGTTAGAGTGCGCAAGATTGCTTCCACCGTGGGCACTGCACAGTCAGCACCTCACACGCCTTCTACACCTCCAACTGCCCGTTCATTACCCCCCACTGCACCAGATGAGCCCATGCAACTAGGTAACACACCACCAGACCCCCAGAAACTTTCAGCATCGTGTCACCCAGCGACGATGGATCTAGATCAGGTCACTTCCTTGCCACATGCCCCCTGTGACCAAAAGACCAGGCGCACCATGACCTGAAAGCGGCGTGGTAGGCCAAACCACCATTTCCCCAAACTCTCCCTCCCGTATGACCATTCCTGCTTGCATTCTTGGTCCCAGTCATAACACTCCCATAGTTGTCCTTATAGATTCTGGTGCAGATGACAATTTCATTCACAAAGGATTGGCACATCAGCTGCAACTCCCTCTCCAAGAACTCCCGTCTCCTAAGAAAGTCACTGGCTAGGATGGGAGAGTCATCTCCCCTGTCATTCACCAAACAGTTCCATTTCCCCTGCTTATTTCTGGAAACCACCGTGAGGACATTCCACTTTTTGTGATCCCTTCCCCTGAGACCCCGTTATTCCTCAGAATTCCCTGGTTAAAAAAGCACTACCCCGCCACAGACTGGAATCACTTGTCAATCACCGGATGGAGCCCTGCCATTTGCACTGTCTGCTCTCTGCCATGCCGCCTTCCACTAAACCACCACCCACCTGCCACAGCTGTCATACCTGTCGACCTCTCCCAGGTGCCTAAGGAAAATCATGATCTATTCCCCGTTTTCAGCAAAGACCTGGCCATTTCTCTACACCCCCACCGCCCGTATGACTGTGCCATTAATCTTCTGCCAGGAGCCCCTCTTCCCTCCAGCAGTCTTTTCAACCTTTCCCGCCCTGAGAAAAAGGCAATGGAGGATTATATCTGTGACTCACTGGCTTCCGGACACATTCAACCTTCCTCGTCTCCAGTAGGGGCCGGCTTCTTCTTTGTCGAGAAGAAAGCTACCACTCTCTGTCCCTTCATCGATTGCCGTGGACTCAATGACATCACCGTCAAAAATAAATCACCACGACCCCTCATTTGAATCCCTCTGTGACGCCCAGATATTCATTAAATTGGACCTAAGGAATGCCTACCATCTCATCCATATCAGAGAACGGGATGAATTGAAAACCCCCTCGGACACTTCAAATACCAAGTCATGCCGTTCGGATTAACCAACACCAGGATCCCAGGACTGGACGTCCTTCAGTGAGCCCACAACTCCAAGCTCACCTGTCATCACCCACACCATCCATTTCATCCAGCAGCACTTCTGGTGGCCCAGCCTAATTAAAGACACCCGGGAGTTCATCCAAGCTTATTCCGTCTGTGCCCGAGGGAAGTCTACACACACAAATCGGCCTTGAATATATTTCGGCTGCGAACCACTCCAGTGAGAGTTGGAGATCAGGGCTTGATGAAGCCAACAGAACCACATCATTTGCAAAAAACAGAGATGCAATACTTCGGCCACCAAACCAGACCCTTCTATGCCTCAGCTGCGCCTAGAAGTTCTGTCCATATAAGTTAACAGAATCAGTGACAAAGGGTAGCCTTGGTGGAGTTCAAACCTCACCGGAAACGAATCCGACTTAGTGCCGGCAATGTGGACAAAACTCTGACACTGGTCTTCCAGGCACCGAACAGCCCGTTTAAGGCGCAAAGCACCCCAGACAGGACTCCCCAAATGACACGGTTGAACACCTTCTCCAAGTTGACAAAACACATGCGGACTGGTTGGGCGAACTCCCATGCACCCTTGAGGACCCTGCCGAGGGTGTAGAGCTGGTCCATTGTTCCATGGCCAGGACACAAAACATAATGCTCCCCCTAAAGCTGAGATTTGACTTCCTGATGGACCCTCCTCTCCAGCACCCCTGAAGAGACCTTACCAGGGAGGCTGAGGAGTGTGAACCCCCTGTAGTTGGAACACACCCCCCGGTGCATAGGCACAAACAACAGTCAGGTCCGTCCCCCCACCCGAAGGCGGAGTGAGGCTACCCTCTCGTTCACCAGGGTGAACCCAAATATACAGGCGCCAAGTCGTGGGGCAATAAGTATACTCACATCTGCTCGGAATGGAAGAGAGTCCAAACTATCTCGAGAGGACTGGTACCAGAGCCCAAGCTGTGTGTGGAGGCGAGCCCAACCTCCCGACCTCACACACCAGCTCCTTCCCTGCCAGAGAGGTGACATTCCACGTCCCAAGAGCCAGCTTCTGTCACCGGGGATCGCACCACCAAGGCCCCACCGCCCAGCTCACACTACGCCCGACCCACAGGTGGTGAGTCCCTGGGAAGGGGGACCCGTGCAGACTCGGCCACCAGGGGCTCCCCTTCGAGCCCCACCTCTAGGCCTGGCTCCAAAGGGGATCCCCGGTGACCCGAGTCCGGGCAAGGGAAAACGTGAGATCAATTTACTCATCAGTAACTTTTAATCGAATCCCATGTAAAATCGTTGCCGTCTACTTTGGTGTTTCTGGTGAACTGTTGTCACACAGTGACCAGTTTTTGTACTCACATGCAGCCAAGCTGTTTGGTTTGGAGGCAGGTTTCTCAGGAGATGGCAGAACAGTGGCATCGATGAAAGTGTGACTGACGGTGCTCACGGTGATCCCGTACTCTTCCACCTCAGCCCGGAGGCTGTCAAAGAAGGCCTGTACCGCATGCTTCGAGGCTGCATCTGATCAGTGCAAACATAGAAACACTCATCCTATTGCACCTGCAAGGCAGAGTGCATACTCACTAGACTATCTTTTGTATCATGCAGACATTTTTAAGAAGAGGCAGGATGGCCAAATCAAAGTCACAGGTAAATGGAATTCTAAAAAGATTTCAAAGAACGTAATTTCTGAAGCCTTCTGTGCATCTATATTCACCACCAATGGTTTTCCAGTCTTTTGTGCAGTCAGGGACACTCTGCTTATGTTATCATTTCAGCATTCAAACACTAATTATGGTTAAGGTTAACCATTTTGTTTGTATTTTCCAAAATGGTTGCTAGATGAAGAGTCAAGGGATGGTGAAAGTAAGGTTGTCATCAAAGTTACTACATTATACTGCTATATCCGAAAGTTGTAGAAATCGCTCAGACCGAAACAAACAAACAAAACAAAAAGGGCAGTCCAAATTCCACATAAATATTGGAACTCATTGGCATTTGTATGGAGGCTTTGCGTCCCCTTGTGGAGTCGCCTTCTGTAAAATAAATGCAAGATGAGATGGTGAGTGTGGGGGGGTGGCATTTCTTGGGGAACGATGGAGTTATCGTAAACATTGAGAGGACTGGTCAAAACCATCAGGTGCGCAATTTCCAAAGAAGAAGCAGCGAAACGAGCAAAGCATTTATGGCTGTATACAAACACGCGTCTCGTGTAACCTTTCTTAGCATAGTGCTTTGTAATATCTCTTTTATTAGCCTCTCGCCAAGATGATTGTTTGTATTGCAGTATTAAGAGGTATATTAACTGGGGTAAGTCCCGAATGAAGACCCAGGGACCAAATGCACAGTCCACCACAGGACAGACGCATACGTTGTCTCACATAAGTAACAATGGTTACATTAAATTCCGTGGTTATTATTATAGACAACTCACAAGAACTTCTGAAGGGAACGGCCAGTCTGCCTTGGATGCTGTTGACCAAGATTATTTGTCCTGATCTTCTTGGAATCATGGTGGGAAGAATTCCTGCCATATTATCAATTACAATGAGATGAGGACAGCTTCCAAAAACATTGAGGCTTGCGTACTTGCTATTAGAATTCTCCAAGAACATGCATGCCACCTTTGGTCAAGGTGGTTGGGCCAAAGTAGTTGATGTCCATGATGTTTCTGTCAAGTTCCAGAGAGACACTCTGCACTGGAGCCTTGAGCTTCATGCTGCTGTTACAAATTAACACATCCACACAGCCATAACAGTCCACTACCTCGGCCGTCACGTCCTCCGTGCTCTCCGTGTCACTAAAGTCCAGGATAACCAGTTTAGGGGCAAATGTCTGTGAAGAGACGCAATGGGATTACTTGATATAATCGTATCGGACTCTTCTGTTTGCTGCCAGTATACAAAATACCCAACCAATCATTCATTCATTCGAAAATAAAATGTGGCAAACACAATTTTCAAATGTGCTTCCTCCCCAGGGGGACTAAAAAAAAAAAAAAAAAAAAAAAGAAATTGGGGGTGGGGGGGGGAATACATAAATACATTTTACAGATGCACTGAAATATGTTTCTGTGTGGGTGGGGCCACAGGTGTCCCACTCTGTCAGATAATTCCATTGGGTTTGGTTGTTTTCCTGCTGAATTGACCTCCAGTGATTTAAACTTCTGGACAGTCATATTTGCCGAGTTAGTTGGCAGCTTTAAAATGGAGCTTAAGACCCTCTGATTAAAGTGATGCGAGTATTCTATGTACAGAATGTATACATAGACACACTGTACATATTACAATTTGTACTCCTGGCGCTTGTGTCCTGCTGTGCCACGGTCCCACCTATACTGTTTTATCCATGATATTTGTTGACACAAACCTATCTTTCATTTTGATCCATCCAGCAATTTGTTACCACTGTCTTGCTTGCTAACATCTGTTGAGCTCTGTGCAAGCGATACTGCACATAGAGGACAGCTTGTTGTCCCAGAGGATTTCCTGCCATTGTGTTGTTCAGAGTAGGAAGTGGTGATTGTGGAAATGGGGACAGAAGGGGGGAAAACGATGACAATGACAAGGACACAAGCCGTTTGGCTCACACCTAATGTTAATGTTGGGCTCATGTCAATTTGGGAACTTTTACCCGTGTCCTAAGCCCTGATATCCTTACTGCTATTCCCCAAATGTCCAACATTAGAGGCCATTTATTTTATCAGCTAGGAAGGTGGCCAACAAATGAAATATTCAGTTAAAATAATTTGCCTCACCTCGCTGGGGTCAGCATCGTTTGTCAAAGAGTCATACAGAGACTCCAATTTATCCCAGTTAGCGCCACACAGGATGAGCCTGGCTCCGCCCTTATGGAAGAGACGAGCACACTCTGAAAAGCAACCGACATTAGTTATGAAGAAGAAGAATATTTAACCGTCCACGGTTATGAGATGTCGAGAGTCGGGTAGCGAAAGCTAAAAGCCAGTTTCAAAGATACAGTATGTATTGCACTTAATCTGACTTTTTTGTGTATTTGACTACTTCTTGGCTGGAATCATTGACTTAAACATTTCAACATTTTATTTGGAGAAAATAAAAAAAATCTACTGTAAATAGCAGGTAAGACAAAAGACATTTTAATAGTGTATTTGAATTGTCTTGAAAAATCTTACACTTCAAACCAATGACAAATAAACCTAAAATGTGGGGTCTAATCACGGAGATAATTTACCATTTCCCACACCGGACACAGCATCTGTGATCACCACCACTTTGTTCCGCACTAAAGACTTGGCCATGTACTGCATGACCTCATTGTAGATGTAGTATACCCCAGCCGCTATGACGATCAGCAGGGGCAATACCATCACTGACGGAAGGACCATTTCTGTGGACGAGGTAGCACTGTCAGAACGAAACAATGACAACAGAACACTTGAACCGATCCAGTTTTGGTCTCTTAAGACGTGGCAATCCCTAGTCTCTACCCGACGCTAACGAGAGATGAAAGACACAAAAACACTCTGTCGGAAAATCCCATCTGCATACGTTTCCTTGTCATTTCTCCCCACAGTAATTGTCTTTGGTATTAAATTGATTGAATCAAATCTACTGGCTATTGGGAATGGTTGTGGATTTATCTTATCAGCATATGCCAGGGAAATAGTACAGGTTCCTAATGATTGGTAAATTGCGTGTATAACAGCAAGATATGTCAGAAACAATCATTCCAGATTTTCAATTGCTAAGAAAGTAATTTGGCTCAAGTCAGATACTTTTTGAGAACAATAGCTTTTGAATAAAGCTTTTGGGTTTATGGGAGACGAAACATACAGTAGAGCATTGTAGCGGAGTAACGTACCGTAGCCAGACACGCAGTATGGTTGCTTTTCATGATAGACTTTATAGTTTCATAACTGCTATACATGACCACATTTACCACAGGGATGAATAAGATAGAAGTTTTGATTCTTGGGTTTCTAACAAAATGCTTTCATTTTCTTCTCATTTTTTTGGTCGCCCACTTACGAGCAATGACAGTTCACTTTCCATTTAAAGTGCGTTTCAGGAGAACAGCTAAATATATTCTGGACAAGCTCCTCCCCCAGAAAGCCCATCAATACTGTCATTGGATATCTCACAAACACAATTCTAAATCCTGGATTAATGCAGTTGCCTTCATTTACTTAAGAAATATAATTGTTATGAGACAGTACTATTATAGTGTCCAGCAGGACATCTGACCATCCATACTTGGACTGACACGTGATTGGATACTGATGGGTTAAACAGCTTGTGAAGCACAAAACACAACACACACCTGTAATCCTTGTTATTCTTGGGTCACTCACAGCACAGCGGAAGGAGCTAATCCTTCAGGATTGGCAGTGGTTCTTGTCCAGGTTTAGTTAGGTAACAGCGGCCCTTCTCCTCCCGTCCACGTCCACCATCCATTCACGCTACCCTGCTTGTCTTTCTGACCCGCTGGTGTCCAGTAGAACCTGTTGCTTATTATAGCCTTTGCTGGAGTCAGCCATGAAGACTGGCATATGGTGCACAGTAGCTATCTGAAGTATGTGCAGTTGTTGCCAGCATTAAAACTGTTCCCGTCCCTACAAAGAGCACATAAATAGAGTAGAACTGTTTTCAATAGATCTCGTTATCTGAATAATGAATTGTTCTCGCGTTATTTCAAAACTTTATACAAGGGAATCTTGATATAGAAGATGTCAGGATAGAGTTCAGGCCATACTTTCTACATTTATTCAAGTAAATACGTAAAATGCAGTACTTCATGAGCTCCAATAGTACAATGCTGTTGTACTGAAGGGTACTACAATCATATTTCCATGTCACACAGCTATTTTAATAGAATATGGATATGACATAATGAATAATGTATAACATCCAGCACAGAGATAGCAGTCTGTCGTAAAGTCATTGAAATTTACATTTCAAAGATGTGTACAGTATAAAAGATGTCCAAAAAGTTCCATTAGTGCCATCACAAAAGACAATACATATTTTAAACACAAACTACAAGTTTCCCCTTCAGCGTGGGCCAGACCATCCATCTAACTGCACATGTGCAAAGTGATCCCGCTGCATGCGTTTGCTTCATTCGGCACGCGAGAAGCGGTGACAGTTGTGGTAGGACAACTTGTGGATTCTTCCCCATGACAACATGGCTGCTCACAATGTCCTGCACATTCAACACTTTCCGACCACGAAGAACATGGCCGTGCTGTAGCAACCTCCCTACTCACCTTGGCTCTGTGGGATTTTTTTTCTTCTCTTTCCCAAGCTCAAGGGAGTCGTCAGGGGATCCGTTTTGAAGACGTGGACAGCATCAAGATGGCCACGATGACACAGCTACGGAGGATTCCGGAAGAATCCTTCCAGCGGTGCATGAAGGCGGGAAAGCAAAGGTTGGGAACGTGCGTTCGACTCCAGAGAGATTACTTTGAAGAAGAAAACTTCAAATATACTGCATCTTCTGTGACACCAGACCTGCAACTTTTGTAAGTCTGGAGACACATTAAACTTGATATTGCAATCGACTTTATACTCACTGGGAGGCACGTGCTGTCATGAACAGAACGGAGGATAGGACCCAAAAATGCACGACACCAAAACAAATGGACAGTTTCAAAAAAGAGAGGTTTAACATACGGGCGTAGGTCGGTACACGGGCAGGCGATCCAAAAAAAGGCAACCGTATCCAAAAACATGAGGCAAAGAGGCGAGGTCGATCATCGGAACAGGGTCTGGTCTTACTGTGAGTCTTTGACGTGGAAACAAGGAATAATGGAACGTGACGACAAGAATGAGACACGAGGTTAAATGCCAGAGGTAATGAGGGTGAACGAGGCACAGGTGGTGAAGATGCTCCCAGGAGCAGGTGTGTGTGAAACAGGGGGAAGACAAAAACCGGAACACACGCAAACCCATGACACGTGCAGACATTTTTGGGGGCAGGTGCTCAAGCTAAAAAAAAATCATCCATTCATACAATTGTAAAAAAAACAAAAACTGTATGATGCATTGAATTTATGTGTTTATTTCTGTTAACACAATCAACACATACAACTATTAACAAAGGAGGGAAATACAAATTTGTTTAGGGAGGCTTAAGATTGGTTTGGGCGGCCTCAGACACTAAAACTTGGCCCTAACCACGTACAACAAAAAACACTGGTTGGCTGAAGAACATTTTAGGGGGGCTTCAGTCGTAGGTCTAGCAATGCCACTTGACCTACCAAGCATGTTTTTGGATGCAAAATCAGCAATTAATTTGATTGAAAAGTATAGCATAAAAAAAAACATTGGTTACTGTCATTCCTGACTATCCATGCATCACATTCACGATGGTCGTGAGTGTGCTGGAGCCTATCTCAGCTGACTTTTGGTGCAAAGCATGTACGTACGTACACCCTGAACTGATCGCCAGCCAATCGCAGGGCACACATAGACCCAAAAAATAATAATTAAAAACAAATCACTCCCAATGCGTGCTGGGCAGTGGCGGAAGGCGGGGACCTTGGCGATCCGACCCCTGGCTACAAAAGCTGGCTCTAGGGACGTGGAATGTCACCTCTCTGGCAGGGAAGGAGCCCGAGCTGGTGTGCGAGGTCCAGAAGTTCCGACTAGATATAGTCGGACTCGCCTCCACGCACAGCTTGGGCTCTGGTACTAGTCCTTTCAAGAGGGGTTGGACTCTATTCCACTTTGGAGTTGCCCATGGTGAGAGGCGCCGAGCAGGTGTGGGTATACTTATTGCTCCCCGGCTCGGCGCCTGTACGTTAGGGTTCACCCCGGTGGACGAGAGGGTAGCCTCCCTCCGCCTTCGGGTGGGGGGGCGGGTCCTGACTGTTGTTTGTGCTTATGCAGCAAACAGCAGTTCAGAGTACCCACCCTTTTTCGAGTCCTTGGAGGGGGTGCTGGAGAGCGCTCCCTCTGTGGACTCCATCGTTCTGCTGGGGGACTTCAATGCTCACGTGGGCAATGACAGTGAGACCTGGAAGGGCGTGATTGGGAGGAACGCTCCCCCCCCCGATCAGAACCCGAGCGGTGTTATGTTATTGGACTTCTGTGTTCATCACGGATTGTCCATTACGAACACCATGTTCAAGCATAAGGGTGTCCACACGTGCACTTGGCACCAGGACACCCTAGATGACAGTTCGATGATCGACTTTGTGGTTGTGTCATCGGACTTGCGGCCGCGTGTCTTGGACACTCGGGTGAAGAGAGGGGCGGAGCTGTCAACTGATCACCACATGGTGGTGAGTTGGCTCCGATGGTGGGGGAAGATGCCGGTCTGACGTGGCAGGCCCAAACGTACTGTGAGGGTCTGCTGGGAACGTCTGGCGGAATCCCCTGTCAGAAGGAGTTTCAACTCCCACCTCCGACAGAACTTTGCTCATGTTCCGGGGGTAGGCAGGGGACAGAGTGGACCATGTTCCGCGCCTCCATTGGTGCGGCGGCCGACCGGAGCTGTGGCCGTAAGGTGGTCGGTGCATGTCGCGGTGGCAATCGCCGAACGCGTTGGTGGACACCAACGGTGAGGGATGCCGTCAAGCTGAAGAAGGAGTCCTATCGGGCCTTTTTGGCCTGTGGGACTCCTGAGGTCCCATGCAGCTTTGCTGGTCGCTGAAGCAAAAACTCGTGCATGGGAGGAGTTCGGTGAGGCCATGGAGAAAGACTTCCGGATGGCTTCGAGGAAATTCTGGTCCACCATCCGGCGTCTCAGGAGGGGGAGGCAGTCCACCATAAACACTGTTTATAGTGGGGATGGGGCGCTGCTGACCTCGACTCGGGACGTTGTGAGCCGGTGGGGAGAATACTTCGAAGACCTCCTCAATTCCACCGACACGCCTTCCCATGAGGGAGCAGAGTCTGGGGTCTCTGAGGCGGGCTCTCCTATCTCTGGGGTTGAGGTCACCGAGGTGGTTAAAAAGCTCCTCAGTGGCAAGGCCCCGGGGGTGGATGAGATTCGCCCGGAGTTCCTCAAGGATTCCTCAAGGATCCCGGATTCAAGCGGCCGAAATGAGTTTCCTCCGCAGGGTGTCCGGGCTCTCCCTTAGAGATAGGGCGAGAAGCTCGGTCATCCGGGAGGATCTCAGAGTAGAGCCGCTGCTCCTCCACATCGAGAGAAGCCAGATAAGGTGGCCGACGCCTCCCCGGTGAGGTGTTCCGGGTACGTCCCACCAGGAGGAGACCCCGGGGACGACCCAGGACATGCTGGAGACTACATCCTTTGGATCGCCTGGGAACGCCTCGGGATCCACCCGAAAGAGCTGGATGAAGTGGCTGGGGACAGGGAAGACTGGTGGGTGTCCCTGCTAAAGCTACTGTCCCCGAGACCCGACCTCTGATAAGCGGTGGAAAATGGAAGGATGGATGGATGGACAAATCATTCATACTCACAGACAATTTCTTCAATTATCCTACCATGCATGTTTTTGAAATGTGGGAGGAAGGCAGGCAATATGTCTATCCATCCATCCATTTTCTTCACCGTTTATCCTCTTCCACGGTGCCACCTATTATTATATTATATTATATTATATTATATTATATTATATTATATTATATTATATTATATTATATTATATTGCCTGGACAGCACGGTGGACGACTGGTTAGCACATCTGCCTCACATTGCTGAGGACATTGATTGCGGTTCCAACAATATTTAACTGTAGTTGTCATTTCTAATGTAATGAGGCGGCACGGTGGATGGCTCACAGTTCTGAGGACCGGGGTTCAATCCCCGGCCCCGCCTGTGTGGAGTTAGCATGTTCTCCCCGTGCCTGCGTGGCTTTTCTCCGGGCACTCCGGTTTCCTCCCACATCCCCCAAAAAAACATGCACGTTCATTGAAAACTCTAAATTGCCCGTAGGTGTGAATGTGAGTGCGGATGGTTGTTTGTCTCTATGTGCCCTGCGATTGGCTGGCGACCGGTTCAGGGTGTAACCCGCCTCTCGCCCGAAGACGGCTGGGATAGGTTCGAGCACGCCCGCGACCCTAGTGAGGATAAGCGGTACAGAAAATGGATGGATAATATAATCACATTCGGAATCACAATGACGACGCTGTACTGTGTTGTGTCTGTGGATGGCAACATTGAGCAGATCTCGCGAGATTTCCTGGCATTCCAGGCGCTTGAGCCAAATCGCTCCTCACCCCTCTCTCTGTTTGGGAAAGAGGAAAATAAACCAAGCTAGTTATGGAAGCAATCCTGAAACACTCTTTTTTTTTTTTAGATCAGTGACTTACTGCGCGGTGCTCTCTTTGCATGCGAAATTTTTATCTTGAGAAGAAGGCACTGGAGTCATTTGGTGATTGTGAACGTCTTTCTTTCTTTTTTTTTCTTTTTTAAAGCAAAGTGAAGACACCGACTGTGACAGGATTTTTTTGTTTAGCGCGAGCGTATCTACGAGCTAGCCGTCGTGCTAATAGTTAGCCTAGCAAGGGAGAACTGGGTGAACTTCGCACGGACCAACGCCTGCGACCGGGATAATAACCTGCCTGCTGTCTGACCGCAAGGCCTTTCTTTTATTATTATTATTATTATATTATTACTTCTTCACATGGACGTTAGGTGTCGCCTATTTGACATTATCACGTCGAAGTTTGATGGCGATACCAGTGTGCTAACTTAGTTTTCGTGGCTTACGCCATCAAGTTATTGATTTGGAGAGCCACTGGCGAGCTAACAGGATATTAGCCACCTCTCGCTGCGCTTTGTGGTCCGTGAGCCATTGACTGAGAAGCATTCATCACTGATTGAGTGATGAGCAGGGTGGCTTGATGGCAGCTAATTATTTCTGGGGAAGAAGCAATTGGATACAAGCAAACAGACAGAGAATGATTTCAGAACAACATTAAGAAGAAGCAGAAGCCAGTTTGGTCATTGGTTTTGGAAAATGCATGGGAGCGCCTGGTCGTTTTTCAAGTTGGAGTAGAAGAGAGACAAGTAAACGGCAGGATTACAAATCCACTGCTGATTAAAGTCACCCAGAGAACATCGCACAGAGCGTCGACTTGGGGAAAGACAATGTCTACCGCTAAAGAAAATTCCTGTAGGAAATTCCAGGCAAACTTTTTCAACAAAAGCAAATGTCAGAACTGTTTCAAACCTCGGGAGTTGCATCTGTTGACGGATCAGGACTTAACACAGGTACGAATTGCTTTCAGACACGGGAACATTTCCACATAATAGTTAGTCCTTGAGTAATTGTTGTTTGGGCCAAATTGAAATGAATTGGCAGCTACTGGCTGCTTTTCTAACCAATAATGGAAAACCAATATTTACATATTGCCCCCATTGTTGAACCTCGTAAATGTATTCATTATACTTGCAGTATGTTCCCACAGCAGTTTAATGACAATGAGTTCATGTCTAATAGTGCCTATTACAGAACCAGACATGAGGCTGAATCACGATTGTCTTGGCATTAATGGTGGAATTGGAGATTTGTCAAATGAACTAACAGATGATTTGCAAAATCAACTGTATATCCAGTCATGAAAATAATGATTAGGCCGCACTTTTTTATTCAATTTCATGTTCGTTTTAATGCCTGGTACCACTGGTACTGTATCTTACCTGAAGAATACAACGAACACGACATAAAGGCAGCTGATTTGATATTTTTTTTTTACAATATAATTTGACACTCGTAGTTTAATTGTATTCCCAGTGATTTTGGTTATTATCAAGCAAACCATGGAAAAGGCCTCGATATCAGTTCTTAAACTCGATGACCTATTGTTGTTGTCATCATTAAATGTGTTTACACAAATGTGCCTTTAGTTGTAGCTGGCATTAACAATGAACAAGAAACTAAAGAAACAAGGGTGGTCTCATATTTTGTTTCTATTTCATCTGACATATCCAGATTTGAGTTGGTCTCTTTTTTCACTTGTTTGTTTTCAGTGCGATTCCCAGGATTTACAATCCTAGTAATTACCATCACTATAAGATGATCAATTTTAAGCCTGTAGGCCTGGATGTAGGACTCGGTCGAAGGACGAAAATGAGCGACTGAGCAACGATTTCAGTCGGGACAGCACTGTCAGCAGTCAAGGCGTGTTTTGAGCTGCTCCTTCGCTCTCTGATCATGAGAGTTTCGTCTCTGGTGTGTCCTGTAATTGATCCCAGATGATGAGGCCATAGAGGATGGGCCCAAGTTGAAGAAGCTTTAAGTGCCAAAAAGCAAGGTCAGCATCCTCTTCTCGTCCAAATGTACATGCGCAAACAGTTTATTGCTGGTTAGCATTTCATAAACCTTGGAAGTCTGTTTGGTGGCATTTGTGTATAGTTGTAAAGAGGGTGATGACTTGCCATTCAGCAGGATCCTTCGTAAATGCATTTAAAAATGTTCCCATGCTCTGAGAACGACTTAAATGTATGCGTACAATGTCTTGTCACGGGGTAGCCTATAAGGTCATGCTTTTTGACCCGTTAGACTGTTACTGATTGAAACACATTCACTGCCATTGTCTGCTTTGGAAGTCAAATATCCATGTTACCCGGGTGGGCTGACACTGAATGAGTTAAAAAGGAAGATGCCTTTCAATTTCATTATTTTTTTTTTTTTTTTTTTTTTTTTTGAAGGAGCATGGTTACCTTGAAGTCTAAAAATTAGCCACTGTGATACATTAATGGAGACTGTAGTTTGGCAGAAAGACAAACTCCGACTGTACTCTGGTGCAAGCCATCAGAAACCTCAATCCTAATCAAATGCTAGTCCGTTTTCCTCCTCGGTGTGGTGGTTGGCCAGTTATGAACACAGTACTCATACTGGTGTGGACCAAATCGACTCGACGTGGTCTAGATGTTGTGGGAAAGCACCTTAGTTAGTTTACACTGCAAGGTGTTTTGACCCAAAATGACAAGTACTTACTAGGCTTTACACAGTCAGGATTTTTGGGGCCGATCAGCGAGTTTAAAAAAACCATCACCGATCCGATCACAAGATAGAGGAATGTGTCTAATTAAATGACCTGTTCGTTTACTGTATATACTTGTGTACTTAATTGCTCCAAAAAAAGCTATTTACAATAAATAATGTATCTTTGTTCCTCCATTTATGCCAGTGAGGCATATGGCAGACAGAACAAATGAATGCTCTTCTATTAGATGGCAGGAAGTAAATGCAGTAATTCATGTATCCACTTTTTGTGACATTTTTGTTCGTTGGTGTGCCGTGAGATTTTTCAATTGTAAAGTATATTCCTCGGCTCCATAAAGGTTGGAAATCACGGCTCTCGTCAGATCGTGGATTCTAATCAGTCAGGTCAAAGCAACGTTACATTGCTAACTTAATGTAATTAAGTGACTTTATTTTCAATGAAATGACTTATCCCACACGGAAACTTTAGAGCATGATTCGACAGAACGGTGACATGTTTACGTACAAACGTTCGTGATACCACTAGCTTGCTAGGCTACGTAACGTTTTTGTTGCCTGCTTGCGAGCCGTATGGTATTCAAAGTACGTGAACGTACCTCAAGCGAGCCTTAAACGAACGTCCTCTCCTGTCCTCGGCACCGGTGACCACCAACACACGTTTTTCCCCATTTTGTCCTTATAATACCGTCGGCGCGCTCCGCTCTTGTTGTCGTCGCCACGGTAACGAATGTATCCGGTCGCATTTGAGTTGACATTATAAAGCCCAATGATCGTAAAAAACGGGATGCAGTGGTATCGGAATACCAGATTTTATTGTTAGAACGCAACCTGGTTGAGACTGAATCAACAGCACCTCTGCTGGTTGCAATTCATTTACTGCAGTTTTCCTAAATCGCTTTAAGTTGCAAATGATCAACAAGTATTTCTGTACAATTGACCAAATTGTTAACATTTGGTTATTAGGCCCATCTCTTCTCACAATGCCACCTTAAAATGTATTATGCTATTTATTGGTGTACTTTAGCATGATTGCTTGTCCAGATAATTATTAAAGTTACATCTTCATACTGTAAAAGCCTTTTTTCTGTTCATGGTCAACCAATAAAATAAAAAAGCAGTCTCACATTATTAGTTGTGCTGTATTTTCATTCGCTTTTTTACAGTGTAAAAAGGAACCATGTCAGAGGGTAAACAGTTTTACTGCTTTAGACTTGAGAAAGCAAGCTTCAGTATGTGAAAATAGACTCTTGAATATGCAGCAAGGAGAGCTTGAGCAAGCAAGTTTTGACAAGACTGTCTGAACTTAACTTGTATAGTGTAACAACACTATTTAACTTCTCGGTCAAGTTGAAAAGGCTAAGGCGTGTGCAGCTTTGGATGTTGCCGTTTACTGATATAGCTTATCTGTGAATGCATGGATTCAAACCAGTAAGTACGACAGTCTTTTGGGGCGTCATAATCATGTCGAAGCACCATATATTGGTTACTTTGCAAAATACATTTGCACTGTAAACAAAGTGTAAGCTGATTAGAACAAAAAAAAAAAGGGAGCATGAACTTAAGAATTCCCTTTTGAAAGCACACATGGAAAAGCCATGTTAAGGGATGAGCACTAAATGTTGAAAAGATACCGTAGTATCCAATATAAACAATGTCTGCCAGAATGCTCGAAGAAAGGTGGACTGTTGTTGGCGGGCTCTTGAGAACTACTTTTATTACAGTTAGTGTACTTTAAAATGAGTTAATGCCTCCTTGAATTCCACCCTTTTCACTTGGTTACTTTTTTCCGAACTTGGCGGCCCATGTTTGGTTGGGCTTGTGGGATCACGCTGCCGGGGTGAAGAGATGGGAGGCTGGACAGTGATGGAGAATGCTGTCTGGCGAAAGTTGACATGTACGTGGGAGTGGCGGGTAAAGGCCTCGAGGGATGCGATGGGATTAAATGAGTGGGAGCCGCAGTCACGTGGAGAGAAAGGAAGTGTGGGTTTGGGAAACGGGAGTAGAAGTCTGAGAGGCTTCTTTTCGACTCACTCTGTTCTCAGATACTACTGAGCCTACGGATCTAATATGGACCAAATGTTCCAATACATATTTATTCGAAGGGAGGCTTATCATTCTGATCATACTGTATTGACTAAGGTTAACATTTTATCTCTTAGTACAGCATGAATGTTTTTTTGGGAATGGTTGCATGTGTCTATTTACCCTAGTCCAGTATGTATGCTGCCTTTCGCCCAAAGTTGGCTGGGATATGCTGGGCGTTCCCTGTGACCCTGAACAGGATAAGGGGTACACAAAAGAATGAAAATGCAAGTCTCAGTAGCATTCTAAACCGCTAAATAAGTAGATAGTTCATAGTAAGAGTAGGATTAAACGCTTGCTATTATCATGAACTGTATGAGTCCTTCGTCAATCCAGTTGTCCTCTTTTATTTGGCAGATTTCATAGTCTCCGTCTTTTGGAATTTAACGTGATAAATAATGAAAATGCACAGAAACGGGTCATATGCTTACATTATATGGCATACCCCAAACCGTTAAAAACACTCATACCTATACATTTAGGGTTTGAGCTGTATTGGTGTTTGTTATATTGTCAGAAGTGCCAACAATGTTTGATGGTATTTTTGATGTTCTGAGAGTAAACCCTTTCTTCCCATGACAGATTGATTTCATAAATGTTCACATTAATGTGAGAGCCAGCAGGTGTGACGCTATCCTTATGACTGTTAAAATGTATTCATTGTGTTGTCATCGTATTACTTGCACACTACAGTCAACCCCTATTTATCGTAGGCAATATGGTCCAGACCTACCTGCGATAGGTGAAAAACCATAATAGAGACCATGTAATTTAAAAGATATTTTTCCCCTCTCACATGCTTTAAACACATTTAACCCTATTCAAACACACTTAAACTGACTAAAACCACTTTTTAAAAGTACTCCTTAGCACCTGTTCGCACTCTTGCACTGTCAAGAAATGGGAGACTGTCACAAAACTGCAAAAGAGAAGACTCTCTCGTGCAGTTCTCCAAATATGAGGCGCAGTGTGCTTGCCTCAGGCTTTGTGTTGTCACTCCCAGTTGAAGTTTATTGTAAAACTGACATATAAATAAAGAGAATTAAACATTGTGTTTTGAAACACCTAAATGTTCATCTAAACCATCTTATAATGAAAGTCAGCTAGCTTAATGCTAACATATAATGCGTAACACCATAGATGGGCTAACTCAAATCAGCATGGCTGTTGCAGTAATTATAAACCTTCAAACAAATACTAGTTTGACACGCATGGGGCAACATAGCATGCAACAAAAGAGAATTAAACTTACTGTATTTAAACACCAAACATTTAACTAAACTGCACAGAACAACATTCCTCACAGGCGTGTTTTCTCTCTACTAACAGCAGGCCAACAGCAGCTTAGTAGTGGACCCTCTCTGCCTCTTATGACTGCTGCACACCGAGCGATGCGGCCAAACCCAATTGAACTCTCGCGCAGTGTGCAGGGTTCGGCAACTACCTCTCATGAGTGGCTGATCGCTCGGCCACTGGTTTTGCGGCAACTATGTAGCAATGTCGCCGATTACAGCCAATGATCACAAGCCCCAAAAATAAATTTCCGGGTTTTAAGCTAGAGAAACCCAATTTTAAACGTTGTCGAGGAAACGTGACCACCCCCCATAGTCAGAGTGGCCCCGAGGTTAATTAAACAATATATATAAAGACGTTTCCTCTACTGTAACCGAGTAGTTTTAAGTTGTCATATTACCGTTCACTGTTAGATGGCAGACATCGCTTACCATAACGCCAGGTTTTCTCCATCAGAGAAGAAGAGTGGTGCCGCCTCGATGAAAGTCAGCAGGAAGAGAGTGATGGCTCAATGGCAAAAGCTGCCGCAGGAGAAAACTCGATCGAGAAAATTGTGGTCCCATGTTGCCCCCTGGTAGCGCTGACAAAGAATTGTGGCCATCATTTAAGTTGCCCATCCCTGATATACAGTATATTGTACATGTATTTTACAACAATACTTAACTATATATATCATTTCATATGTACATGTAGATGAAATAGCAAAGCGTGCAGTCATTGTCGTCAAAATGCACACGAGCGATGTACGTAAGCTTGCATTCAAGTGAATGGTGGTGAGCTGAGCCTCTATGGATGCTGTATCCCCTCTTGCTTTTGTTTTCACCCACATCCTCTCTCTGGACCAACCCGCTTCTCCCTTGATTGTCACTTTATCTTTTTATGGTTTAATAAAAGTGATACAGTGCAATATACTGTATGTGGTGCCTCAGAAGCCTGCACAGGCTGGCAGTTTAACGTCGCAGGGCATCCCTTGATCAAATCGCTTCATGTGCAGGTGTGAGTCGACTGTCACTGCACGTTTTTTGAGATGGTCCAGTCCAAGTCGGGTTTGGCTACATCGCGCAGTGTGTGGCGGGCATTATTAATCTCATCTTAATTGTGCTTTATCTACATCCAGTAGAGCTGAGTGATACCCGACATGTTGCGCTATTACGCTAAAGGCACACAACTCTAAAATAGACATTCCTGTACTGTAAAAAACCAAAAAAATATTTGCTTATAAATCTGTGATATACAGTAGCAGGTGTGCCAACAATGTATTAATCACTGTATTATGATACATAGTACATGAAGACCAAGTCTGCTCTTATTTCATGTCATGCCTGATTCCAGAATACCCACATACTACCTATAATCATACATTAATCATACATAATAATTAATTAATCATACATTATCATACATAATCATACACTAACCCTAACCCTAACCCTGAGTATAAGCAAGCTTAGACATGCAAGTGTGCAAGAGGAGGTCCCTGCTTAGCTATTGCATGCGCATAGTGTACCATGCGATTAACAAAAGCCTATACCTATTTTGTACTAACAAAAGAAACCAAATATTAGTCTTTGTAAAAACCAAGTTCAAAAACTGCTCAGTTATGCTGATGATTTAATTTAAAACATATTTATCTAGCTTTTGGTTTGCTAAATAACAAAAAAAAAACCATTTTATTCATTTGCCAAGCAAAATGGTTAAAGAGAAAGCACAACACAGGTACAGAGATATCCTCCTTTGTAATTTACTGAATATAGGCCCATTGAGGTGGTTTGAAGTTCTTGGGTTTATGTGCGACTTTAGAGGTCCATTTTCTGAAAAGGTTTGTTTTATTCAAGTTATATGCTCTCAGGGGTCAAGGTTCCACAGTAGTTTGCCTACACTAAAGAAGTTTTTGTCACGTTTTGAGTCTATCAAACTCAATATAGTAATCCAAAAGATGAACCCTTGTATAAAACTAAAGGGAGGGAGGGGACCTTTGTCATTTGTCATATTCTTGATTGAATGAAAAGTTATACTGTAATTCCTTGCACAAAGTTGAAATATTCCAGCCTTTTTCCGGATATGCTTAGCTGTCATCTGCAGCACTATCATATTTTACAGCAGTCTTATTGTCAGATTTACCTTTAAGATGCCTTGGGTGTCCATCCCGTTGACGGGTGAGCTACTGAACAGAATTTTCAGGCATGTCATCAAATGAACAAGCTGTAGCTTGGTTGATGTGTAAACATAGCTCTGCTTATGGAGCAGTGTATCTGATGAAAGATATTTAGCAAACTATGCTTGGAAAAATTATGCAGTGAGATGTAGCTAAGCCTCTCATCTCAGCAGACCACATAAAACAGATATAGCTGAAAGTTGCTCGTCATTTGGAGTATGCATGTGTTTTTTTTTTTTTTTTTTTTTTATGGGTTGTTTGTGGGTTGCTTCCAGACATTTTATAATTTTCACCAGCTATTGTTTTGGAACTTTTTGTCTTCATTTCTGCTAAAGTAGGGTGACATCACTCTTTTCAACCAACATGTCCAATCGTAAACCACAAGGTGATTATCAGTGCTTTGTATGTGACACATTTTACAGTACAAATTCCTCAGAACTGGAATAGCTGCATCATTATATTCAGTTCACGTCCAACTTAATTTCACACTGATATGGCGATACAAGTTCAAGCATGACATGTATAGCTTCATGGCAGGCATGCGGTTGACACATTAGAAAAGGGACTGTGCTGTAATAGAGTCGTGATCAGACCATTTTACGGTTTGAGAGATGGTTTGGTTTGTCAAAAAGCAGGTGGTGTTGCAAAGAGAGCTGTTTGCTACACTCTAATTCAGTAACTTGTTAAAGGAAAGCTGGGGGGGGGGGGGTCTCCTTAGCATTTCATCGAAAAGAGTTGATTACACTAAAAGGCCTGCTGGTTTGTGTGGCTTCGAAATGCACTGCAAGGGCAACAAGTCTTTTGGGCAACATCTGGAGCCCAAAAGACTTTACACTGTTTCTCTTTCTCCCACCCCCCTCAGCTTGCACACACACACCAAGTTTTAATTATTACCTAAATGGTTCTTTTTTTTTTTTCTCCTTCTCCCTCTTTTACAGGCGAAGCCGATTTATGGTGGATGGTTGTGCTTGGCCCCTGAGGGAACTGACTTTGACAATCCTATGCAGCGATCGCGGGTAAGTGCATGCCCTATATTCGATACTAAAAGCTAGAGATGTCCTGATCCAACTTTTTCACCTCCGATAGTAAAACTGATATTTCAGCCTTAAGTTTTAGCCAATACCGATATTGGTCCGATCCGATATCAGCAATAATGATACATAATTTACTTATTTTGTAGTATGGAATGTTGGAAAATGCTTGATCAAGTGATATCACTCAACCAGAGAACACTAATCAGCAACAGTTGATGTGAGAAAAACTTATTAGTAATCAATGGGTTTTATAAAATAACTGTGCTGTGCATGTCTTTGACCTCTGAGGGACAGTGTGGTGCACGCAATGAGATGCACACTTCCAGTCACAAAGAAAGTAGTAGGTCCGTCCGTCCGTCCATCCATCCATCCATTCATTCTCTTAACTCTGGATTGAATATTGTTAATATAACTCGTTTTTCACAGAGTTTGAAGAATACATACAGTTTGTGTACCAATATTCATTATTTTGAGAGCTATACTGTAAGTGCCATGAGTTCGATGCCAATTTGCGTGAGCTCGTCAATGGTGCTTTTCATTTATTGTTTGTGAGCTTTGACCGAGCAATTTTTGTGAACAAATACAAAGAAACAAAGTTTGTGATGTACAACCCCAATTCCAATGAAGTTGGGACGTTATGTTAAACATAAATAAAAACAGAATCCAATGATTTGCAAATCATATTCAACCTATATTTTATTGAATACACTACAAAGACAAGATATCTCATGTTCAAACTGATCAACTTTATTGTTTTTAGCAAATAGTCATTAACTTAGAATTTTGGCACGTTCCAAAAAAGCTGGGACAGGTGGCAAAAAAGTTGAGTAAATACAGTTCGGCGCTACAGCCGTAAGTGCAACTTGAAACTCTACTATGCAAAGCAAAAGCCGCCGGCTTCTCTAGGCCCGAGCTCATCTAAGATGGACAAGATATTGAATGTTCAAACTGATAAACGTCATTGTTTTTGGCAAATAATCATGAACTTAGAATTTTATGGCTGCAACACGTTCCAAAAAAGCTGGGACAGGGTCATGTTTACCACTGTGTTACATCACCTTTTCTTTTAACAACATTCAATAAACGTTTGGGAACTGAGGACACTAATTGTTGAAGCTTTGTAGGTGGAATTCTTTCCCATTCTTGCTTGATGTACAGCTTCAGCTGTCCAACAGTCCGGGGTCTCCGTTGTCGTATTTTACGCTTCATAATGCGCCACACATTTTCAATGGGAGACAGGTCTGGACTGCAGGCAGGCCAGTCTAGTACCCGCACTCTTTTAAAACGAAGCCATGCTGTTGTAACACGTGCAGTATGTGGTTTGGCATTGTCTTGCTGAATTAAGCAGGGGCGTCCATGAAAAAGACGTTGCTTGGATGGCAGCATATGTTTCTCCAAAACCTGTATGTACCTTTCAGCATTAATGGTTCCTTCACAGATGTGTAAGTTACCCATGCCATTGGCACTAACACAGCCCCATACCATCACAGATGCTGGCTTTTGGACTTTGCGTCCATAACATTCTGGATGATTTTTTTCCTCTTTGGCCCGGAGGACACGACGTCCACAATTTCCAAAAACAATTTGAAATGTGGACACAGAACACTTTTCCACTTTGCATCAGTCGATCTTAGATGAGCTCAAGGCCAGAGAAGCCGCTGGCGTTTGTGGGTGTTGTTGATAAATTACTTTTGCTTTGCATAGTAGAGTTTCAAGTTCCACTTCCGGGTGTAGTGCCGAACTGTATTTACTGACACTTGTTTTGGAAGTGTTCCTGAGCCCACGTGGTGATATCCTTTACACATTCATGTCGGTTTTTGATGCAGTGCCGCCTGAGGGATCGAAGGTCACGGGCTTTCAATGTCGGTTTTCGGCCTTGCCGCTTACATGCAGTGCTTTCTCGAGATTCTCTGAACCTTTTGATGATAATATGGACCGTAGATGATGAAATCCCTAAATTCCGTGTAATTGTACGTTGAGGAACATTGTCCTTTCTGTTCGACTATTTTCTCACGCACTTGTTCACAAAGAGGTGAACCTCGCCCCATCTTTGCTTGTCAATGACTGAGCAATTCAGGGAAGCTCCTTTTTTTACCCAATCGTGGCACCTACCTGTTCACCTGTGGGATGTTCCAAACAGGTGTTTGATGAGCATTGCTCAACTTTCTCAGTCTTTTTTACCACCTGTCCCAGCTTTTTAGGAACGTGTTGAAGCCATAAAATTCTAAGTTAATGATTATTTGCTATAAACAATAAAGTTTATCAGTTTGAACATTAAATATCTTGTCTTTGTAGTGTATTCAATGAAATACAGGTTGAACATGTTTTGCAAATCATTGTATTCTGTTTTTAGTTATGTTTAACACAAAGTCCGAACTTCATTGGAATTGGGGTTGTATTTATATATAAACATTTAATAGGTATAATTCTATTGTTATGTGTATGTAGTTTTACAGTGAACTTCAACAATTAATGACTAAGCAAGCAACATTCAGTGTTACTCCTTGCTACTATGGTAGTACATTAGCAACCTCTTGTTGTGATCACGAGGGGCTATGCATGCTGTCCGGGGGCTGCTAGATAGAAGGGCTGGAGCGGAGCATATAATGGACTGCTTGTATAAGAGTGGTCAAATCTGAGATTTTAAATCCAGTCCGATCTGATTTGATACTCGTTTTTTGCTGACATTGGACTGATATCCAATCTCAAAGATTGGATCGGGAGACCCCTACTAAAAGCTATAAAACCTGAATTCAATGGTAAATGTTACAGAAGATATTGGATTGTCCAAGGTAAATTACAAGGAAATTTAAAGTCCCCCCCATACTAATGTTTAATTCCAAGGTCAAACTGTCACCATCATAAAACCTTTATTCCTAGCACAGGCAATTTTTACAAAGTAACATCTGACCAGGCGGAACGGTGGACGACTGGTTAGCACCTCTGCCTCACAGTTCTGAGGACCTGGGTTCAAATCCGGCCTTGCCTTTGTGGAGTTTGCATGTTCGCCCAGTACCTGCGTGGGTTTTCTCCGGGTACTCCAGTTTCCTTCCACATCCCAAAAACATGCATGGTAGGTTAATTGAAGACTCTAAATTGCCCGTAGATGTGAATGTGAGTGCGTGTGGTTGTTTGGTTATATGTGCCCTGCGATTGGCTGGCGACCGGTTCAGGGTGTACCCCGCCTCTCGCCCAGAGTCAACTGGGATAGGCTCCAGCACGTCCGCGACCCTAGTGAGGATAAGCGGTATGCAAAATGAATGAATTAACATTTGACCATTCTTAATAGGCATATGTGTAAAAATATGTTACCTCTATTAATAGTGGTAAATTTGTAGGTTATGTCCTTCATTATTCCATCGACTTGTGTGCACCAGTACCATTGCCAAAAAAACAACCCCCTGAGTGTGATACGACAGCCACCATGCTTGGTAGTTCGTACAATCTTCTTTGTTTAAGCCTCATCTTGACTCCTGTAAACATACTTTCTTGCCACGGTGGCTCGGATTTGTCTCGTCTGACCCAACATTTTTCCAGAAGGTATTGGCTTGACCGTTAGGGCAGCTTTACATTTCAGTCAAGGTTGAAGGTGTTGATTTCAGACATTTTGAGCCTTGGTAGTTCCTGGATATCCTCACCAATTTCCTTTTGACAATTTGGGCTTTCTTTCAGACCAAGGTAAATTGGTGACAGATCCAAAGAACTTGTACAGCTGTACAGTTCTTTTAACCGATGATCTTGGAATCTGCAGTTGTATAGAAATGTCACTCACAGACCAACTTGGGTAAATCTAGAACGACTTGGATTTTCCCATTGTTCAGAGTATTGGTCGAGCCAATGAAAGCTGTCGAACAAATAATTTTGTTGCCCAAGCGAAACTACCGGCAACAGTCAATCATGTTCACTAATGGTGTGTTGTTAGGGCTTGGCCTTGTCAAAATCTACTCCCGATCCAATCTGTATACTGTATTAAGGAACCATTAATTTACATTTTTATGTATGTCAGCATGTCTACTCTACTGTGGATGATATTCTCATATTTATTTCTTCCAACAGAAATGGCAACGGAGATTTTTTGTATTGTACGAACATGGTTGTCTGCGCTTTGCCCTGGACGAATCAGTAAGTACTAAAATGCTCACCTCTATAGAAGTAAATGTTTCACGTGTTTGTGTTGATAGTCTGGAAAAAGTAGTCCTTACGTACTAGCTGGTAAGGCTTCGGTGTAAATACTGGGAGCGCACAGTTTGGATAAAAATGCATGAAATTTAAATATCTGGACTTACCAGTTCTCATACAAATAGGTCCTGCTGAAGAGTTGTCATGGTTTAGTTTAGGAGGACGTCTTTGTATGAAATGATGGCAAAGCTTCTTAATAGTCAGACTAGACAGTGCGGTGCTAAAGGTCAGATGTTATCAAGTCACATTTGTGTGCCATTGACTACAATAGTGCATACGTTTCACCTCTGTTTCCAGTGACACCCAGGCTGGTGTGCAGTTGTGTTTTCCTCTTATTGTAACAACGATTCCAAAACTAGCAGTCTCATTGTCCTCTAGTCCTTTCATGTACTCCACAAGGCAGGAAAACTGGGTTAGGAAAATGTTCTGGACGCCTAAGATCAGAACTCTCCAAATCCTCAGAGTGCATATTTAGGCACGTTTAATGGCCTATATGTCATCAGGCTCATCCGTGTTTGCCCAATGACTCAGGCCTCCAATGGGGGCAGTTGTGATTTCTTATACCACACCCATCCACACAGTCCCTTACATTTTTGATCATATCGTAACCTAGTTTATTGCTCTTCATCCATTTTCATCTATGTTCTGCGGAGCCAAGGTGGTACCAGGAATGATTACGCTATGGCAGTAATACAGTTAAATTATTTGTAGAGTTAGCAAGGGTTTTAGTCAAGTCAATAATATACTGGGTGATATGCTTTTACAAGTTTAACAATCTTAATCTGTATTTGTAAATAGATCTAATATTAGACTGAGCGCAAAAAATAAGGACATTTGTGTTTGGTAGATTTAAATTGTGCCACCTTTGTAAGGAACATGTCTTTGTGGGATGAGCAGCAGAGCTGAGTATGCGAGTTGTCCCCATGAAAAGAAAAGATTGCCAGCTCTTCTCTGTCGATGTCAAACATCTGTTGTTGCTGTTACCATTGACTCTTCTTTGGTGTTTGGTGGATGACAACAAACAGCCACTATGACGAAATATACATTTTGGACATAAAAACGTGTGGAGAGTCATTGAGCAACGAAAGTGTACCGTAACTAGTGTGGTGATACTCATATAATGGCAGTTAGGGTTGGGAATCTCTGGCACAAGGCCGATTCGATACATATCTAGCTACACAGGTTACAATTCGATTCAAAAACATCTTTAAGGGCAGAACGATATGATACGGTTCAGTATGGTAGCGATATGATTATTCGATACAATTTCATTTTGTGCGGAAACAATGCAATACTTAACATTTGCTTATGTAGACATTGAGTTGACTTAACCTAATTCTATAAAATGACATTTGTCTAACCCTTTTTTCACACATTAAAAGACCACTTGTCTCTGAGAATTGTTGGTTTATGGCACTTTAAAAAAATAAATAAAAAATAAACAGCAAAATATATTATCTATTCATATTTTCAAATATCAAAGTAATTATTTAAATAGACCACACACAAACAAACAGTCGTTAAGAGCCATGGGGCGGTCTCGCACATGATGCCATTCAAGCTAGGAGCGCCACTGCACACAGGCATGTTTTAAATTGATTTTTTAACATTTGCATTGCTTGCTGAGCGCTGACTGACTTTTTGAACTTTAAAGGCCTCTTTTTAGTCGCGCGCTCGACAACGCCCACATTGCATCACGTGACAGACGAATTGGCCCGCCCCCTCTGTGTAGCTTGACGCGCACACGGCAAAAATTGCTGCTGCGCGTAGTACGCCGTGGAGATCATCTCTCGTGATTGGTCCGATTTAGTCACATGCTGTGATGACGTACTCAGCGGGCACTTGGTTCTACATACCATCTATGCCGCCGCCTTGATCAATTGTGCAGCATAATTAAATGGATCAGCTGGTCATCCAGGCCCATTTGTTCTAGCAGACATTGTTGTTGCTTTGTTCCTTGTTACTGAAAGGAAAGTAAAAACGGCTACCGGAAATGGCCCAAAAAAATTCAGAGGAAACTCCACTCTGTGGTGTCCCAGACAATACCAGCCATAGCCCTACTTACTTGCATGGCGGTGCTCCTGACGCCGGCTGGGCCCCTCGGGCTGGGTGGCTGCTTGGTGTTGGGGCTGACCTCTCATTGCCCGCGGCTGCTCCTTGGGTTCCCCCCGCCCCCCTTATCTTTCCCTTGTCGGGGGGGCGTCTTGCTCTCCTGGGGGTGGGGTGGCGGGGCGTGTGGGGCGGTGGGTGGGGTGGATGGCTGGGGGGGTGGCATTGAGTCCCTGCGGCCCCCACTGGGTGGCCGGTTGTCGGGGTGTCTCGGTGGGGCCGGCGGACCGCCCTGGGTCCCTCGGTGTGGAACGTGTCCCGTCCGCCGGGCTGTTCTCGGGTGGATCCCTGGGCCCAATCCCGCCCCTCGATTGATTGGGTGGGGTCCTCAGCCCCCGCGGTGCGGCCGCAGCAATTACAGGACACTTGTAAAATGGTATCAATTCACTTGCATGTATCCGCAGACACACACCCCGAGGACTCTTTCTCTGGGTGTGGGGTCACTCACTTACTGCGACAAATAACTCATGAATATGAAAATCGCTTGTGTATCCCCTCACTTGTACTCTCGTCCTGTAGACTTTTATAATTCACATAATTAATGCCACCACACTTCAGTTGTACAGTCGGGGTTCACGATCAAGCACCATTTAAAATGTAAATATATAGGCTCTCCAACAGTACGATATTCATCGCCAAGAAGCATTGTTACAACAAAGAAATATGTCAAACACAAATTTCCTTACTTTTCATGGTATGTTTATGTATATTTTTCACGTACAGTGTTATGTGGAGCCTTGTTTCTACCAAGCACTATGGTTCTGTTCGGTACAGTGCGTATTGCTTGGACCACCCCACTTCCATCTTGGTGGTAAGTGGAATGGGAAGAAAACAAAACTAGATTCAAAATCATGTTCTATAACAGAGAGGATTTTTGTCAGCACACAGCACCATGTTGCGTTCCATTAATTCATTGGTGTGTCTTCATGCTGTTTCAGAGCTCTGGTGTAATGCTATTAAAGTACATAGCTGTTGCAGCTATCACCATCTTACCCACTGTGTAAGCCTGATCAGGATTTACCAATCTGTACCATACCTGCACTGCCCCCTTGATGAAAATGCCGCTTGAGTTTGGATCCAAGCAGACACCAGATTCCCGTTTTCATTCTTGTGTTGTCAATTATTATTATATTTGGGGTCCCCTGCAATGTCTTCAGCATAACGTGGTAAATCTGCTTCTTTATGGCCGTTTATTTGACAACTGTTCATACTGTTCAGTAATGTTTCACACCTTTGATGGTGTGAAAGTGTGTAGAACTATTGTCCATGTTGAACAGCAAATGCCATCCTCTTTACCAACATCTCAATTGATATTGACTTCGCTAATGGTTTTAGTGTGCATACACTGCAATGTGGTCTGTTTTCAAGTGTGCATTAAAAATTTGGTGCATTATTTTTTAGTTCTGATCTGTGAAAGCAACTTTACATCACAAACTTCTGACCGACTTTATTTAGAAACATCCATTATGTGACAGTATTCCATTCAAGAAGCTTTAAATGTATTTTTTATATATAATGCAAAGAAAACCTTTTTTTGTACGTATAGCCAGGGCACATAGTTAAGTGGTCATCTGCCTCGACTTCTTGGAAAGGGGGACTACGGGGTGCAAGAAAAGCGAGTACAGCAGTGTTGTAGGGATTATCGTGATCTGTTACTTTTGTGTTGTTTCCTAAAGCTTGATAAGCAGAGAAACTCGCTAGATAGAGACAGCAGAGAGATTAAGAGACGGTTAGCTTGTGCTTTTCATTTTGTTTCATAGGGCTTTTACTTACACTCAGGCTACAGTAGTTTGTCATAGCTTTTTTTTTTTACTCAAAGCCAGGTCGGAGGAGGGGCTTGTTTCCCTTGTCGGTGGTTTAAACATTTGTATCATCTTGAAGATTAAAGGTCCAGGGAGTCGATGACATCACCTGTTATTTTGCACCCAGTAGATAGCTGGATGTGAACTGAAGCTATGACCTCTTTAAAAACATAACGAATGGAAGGAAAGATGCTCTTCTGTTGAAACCAGCATTCCTCTTCCAATGCCCTTATTTGGTAAGCATACAGTCCCAGGATCACAGACCAAGAAAAAGAGAATTCTAGCCCCTAAAAACCACAAAAGAAAACGTTAGATATGCTTCAGACCCAGACATTCCACACAAGGCCTGCCACAGCAAGCAGCTCAGCTGATGCTTGGGTGCTCGTGCAACATAAATGCGAAAAATACTGTAAGTGCACCTTATTTACACATTCCAGTAATAAAATTGCCATAAATGGACTTGTATGACACGGAGATACAGATTTTATCTTAAAAGAATGGAAGTCAAGTAAGACCACCCCAGAATCTTTAAAAGATAAATAAATATGAGAACATGGGAAAGGAGAAGGCGACCATTTCCTTTCAAAGCCGTGTCTGTCCTTGGACATACAAATATTTATCAAACCAATCTGTTAAAGCCCAATGTAGAATTCATCTTTTTGGGCTCCATTGGTACATTTTCATCTTTAAAAGGCCTAACCCTCCACCATTAGGGGAAGCTAGACTGTCAATTCCTGTGAAAGGTTTTGATGAACAGGACTATGCCTAGGCACCATATAAAACAGCAATGTTCTCGCCACAGCCTGACTCTTGAGACTTGCCTTTGGCTCAGCCTATGAAAGTTTCCTGTTAGCATTGTGTCCATTTTGGTTTTCAGCCAATGGGAGGCATTCACCACACGACATGAACTTGCAGATGAAATGTGACACGTATGCCAAATAATTCATTTGTAAAGTTTTGTGCCATTTTGATTAATTATGGAATGAATAATTGAGAATTTGGCGGATTTTGGTGAGTTATTGTTGATTAATTGAAGCAATTGAGGCAAAATGGGACTTACTCCTTGACTACACCCATTAGAGGCGCTGTTGTTGATTCAGGCTCAACTCATTTAAAGATGCATTTATTGTTACTTTTTCCATAGTCAATCAAAACATTTGGTCAAATGGCCATTGGTAATATTTATTTTGGCTGTAAATTGTTGTCGTGTAGAATGTGGTTTGGCATTGTCTTGCTGAAATAAGCAGGGTCGTCCATGAAAAAGACGTTGCTTGGATGGCAGCATATGTTTCTCCAAAACCTGTATGTACCTTAATGGTGCCTTCACAGATGTGTAAGTTACCCATCCCATTGGCACTTACACAGCCCCATACCATCACAGATGCTGGCTTTGGAACTTTGCGTCCATAACAGTCCGGATGGTTCTTTTCCTCTTTGGCCCCGGAGGACACGACGTCCACAATTTCCAAAAACAATTTGAAATGTGGACTCGTCGGACCACAGAACACTTTTCCGCTTTGCATCGGTCCATCTTAGATGAGCTCGGGCCCGGAGAAGCCGGCGGCATTTCTGGGTGTTGTTGATAAATGGCTTTTGCTTTGCATAGTCGAGTTTCAAGTTGCACTTACGAATGTAGCGCCAAACTGTATTTACTGACATTGGTTATCTGAAGTGTTCCTGGGCCCATGTGGTGATATGCTTTACACATTGATGTCGGTTTTTGATGCAGTGCCACCTGAGGGGTCGAAGGTCACGGGCATTCAATATTGGTTTTCGGCCTTGCGGTTTACATGCAGTGATTTCTCCAGATTCGCTGAAGCTTTTGATGATATTATGGACCGTAGATGATGAAATCCCTAAATTCCTTGCAATTGTACGTTGAGGAACATTGTCCTTAAACTGTTCGACTATTTTCTCACACACTTGTTCACAAAGAGGTGAACCTCGCCACACCTGTGCTTGTGAATGACTGAGCAATTCAGGGAAGCAATCCTGGCACCCACCTGTTCCCAATTAGCGTGTTGACCTGTGGGATGTTCCAAACAGGTGTTTGTTTCGCAGTCTTTTTTGCCACCTGTCCCAGCTTTTTTGGAACGTGTTGCAGCCATAAAATTCAAAGTGAATGATTACTTGCTCAAAACAATCAAGTTTATCAGTTTGAACATTAAGTATCTTGTCTTTGTTGTGTATTCAATGAAATATAGGTTGAACATGATTTGCAAATCATTGTATTCTGTTTTTATTTATGTTTAACACAACGTCCCAACTTCACTGGAATTGGGGTTGTAGTTAGTTTTACTGCACTGAAGGGTTCTTTCTATACACTTGACAGCCACTGCTACTTATTTTCAGGCTTGACTGTCCCTTTCAAGTGGAGGAAATTCTTCCATAGGGTCGGAGTTCTAGAGGCGGTGTGTAATTTCCATATTTGGCAGCCCCCAGGGGGTTTCAGGCAGATCTTAATAAAGTTTGATCTGTGTTCGCTGGCCTTAAAAGGAGCTAAAAAGCAACCCAGCACCTGTTTTACATCTGTAGCAGCCATAACCCAACAAAGCCTCGTCACAGAGCCACAGGATTTAGAGCAGACTCAGAGAATGTTTGTGGGGGTTTTGTGCCATCATCAAAAATATTACATTTACTGGTGTTATCCTGTTTCACAAAACATAGCTGTGTCAAAACAGTTCACAGGTTTGCTTACTGTATCTTTGTTGGGAAGTATTTGAGGCTTCCGTGCTGTTGAATGTTTCAAAACAGACTGAACTGGACAGATGATCACACACACAAAGCAGCTTTATTTTGGCATCTCATGGCTTTTTCCCTCCTGTTCGTGCTGCATCTGAAATGACTTGTGCAGTTGCTGTGGTAATCTGTTGATAAGCGCCACACAATGTGATTTACCCTGACATCTGCTAGTGAAAATGAAAAGACTGATGAAAGAGGTTTGCTGTGAAACTTTCTGTGGCACTAAAGAATGCTTTCTTTAAGATCTGTATTTTCACAATGCGAAACATGATACTGGTGTTATCACTATTTTGTTGCTCAGTCACCGGTCCCTGGCCTGTTTCTTGTTTCGACTCTTTCCATATTTGTTCATGTTTTCTTTATTTGGGAGCCACTGGTCATATTTTACCCTTGTTGTCATTCTTTGTTGCTTACTATACAGTGACCATTTGCTTGTTTATTCTCCTTTAGCCAACTACACTCCCTCAGGGTACAGTGAACATGAATCTGTGTACGGATGTTATCGA